>NC_132896.1:35150268-35192888 GCF_030463535.1 Salminus brasiliensis
TGAAACCTAGACCAACCACAGCGCAGAGAAAAGATCACTACATGAATATTCTCAACCCAATTATGAAGGTCTGACATTTCTACACTGTCGTTTGTTGGCCCGACTCTGTGAGAACCTGCACCTCCAACCTTCTCTGAGGTGGCCTCAGCTAAGCTCATCCTGACATGGGTATGTGTGTGCCTTGAGTGTGTGTGTGTGTGTCGAGTGTGTTTTCTTTTTACCTGCTCCATATTTACACAGGAAGCGCCGGACGGCTCGGCCACACCCTGTCAACCTGCCCCAGAGAGGAATGTGGGTAATTACGGTCAACAAACTGACGCAAACCTTTAACTATCAGCCTCGCAGTGGAGGGATCTTTCAAGCACCATTGACACTGACATACAGGCTAAGCCCAACAAAGTAGCACAGAGCTTACTCTTTCCTGCATGAATAACCCCGTAATTTCTTGCCTCTTTCTTCCCTCGTACAATTGCATGTCTAGACTGCGCTTTCTGTTGGCTTTTTTTCATGCTGGTGCCTCCAACAAAGCTTTGGGAAAACTTCGAACTCGTCTTCTCATGCCTGCCTCCCCCCTTCAGCTGCACGTCTTCAGCTAGCAATATTAGCCGACATGTCTCGCTAACACCCACTCAAACAGTCGCTGGTTTCTGTGCAGTGTTCTTCATGTTCTGCTAGATGCTCGTCCCAGCCTTGGGGCCTTCAGCCTCAGGAAACAGTCTGGAAAACTCAGCGTTTCTCTTTCTGCTACCATGAAGTCTGTGAAGTTAAACAAACAAAGCGAATATCATACACAATGTAGCGATGCTGCACTTTCCCAAATAAAGGGTTCTTCAAGGGTTCTTCAGCAAAACTGATGGAAATATGGAAATAAAGTAAATCTATTACTGAAAACCAAAAATATAAAGATGCCAATGTGTCTTGAAACCTGGGCAAGGAAGAAAGTGGTCATTAGCTCAGGCTGTTTGGTTTGTGGATTGATTGGTTGGTTGATTGGTTGGTTATTTGGTTGGTTTGTTGGTTGATTGGTTGATTGGGTGGTTGTTTTTTGGTTTGTGGACTGATTGGTTGGTTGATTGGTTGGTTATTTGGTTGGTTTGTTGGTTGATTGGTTGATTGGGTGGTTGTTTTTTGGTTTGTTGATTGATTGGTTGGTTGGTTAATTGGTTGATTATTTGGTTGGTTTGTTGGTTGATTGGTTGTTTTTTTAGTTTGTTGATTGGTTTGTTGATTGATTAGTTGGTCGGTTGACTGGTTGGTTTGTTGGTTGATTGATTGACTGGTTGATTGGTTCGTTGTTTTTGTGGTTTGTTGATTGGTTGTTGATTAGTTGGTTGGTTGATAATTTGGTTGGTTGGTTAATTGCTTTGTTGATGGGTTGGTTGGTTGTTTGGTTGGTTTGTCAATTGGTTGGTTGGTTGCTTGCTTGATTAGTTGGTTGGTTGACTGGTTGATTGGTTGTTTGATCCATTGGTTGTAAATTGGTTGGTTGATTTGTTGTTAATTGATTGGTTGGTTGGTTGGTTGGTTGGCTGATTGGTTGGGATTGGTTGATTGGTTGGTTCAAATATCTTAACTTCCAGTGAGAAGAGTCAAGAGATTTGTAAAAAAAAAAAAAAAATCAGGATTCAGGGTCTAGATCTAAGAGAAGGAGTTTCTCTTTCTACAACTATTAAATCTACTGTCAAACACCCTGTGGGAAACCAAACTGAATATTGTATACAATGTTGTGACACTGTGCTCTCCCAAATAAAGGGTTCTTCGAGGCTTTTTTTGTAAAGTTGATGGAAATATGTGAAAAGCTAGCCCATGACTCAAAACTAATCACTTGAAACAAAGCATATATTGAATGGGCAGAGCATGATCATTAGCAGAGACCCTGCTGAATCCAGAAGTAGTACTATTTCATGCTACTGTCATGATAATGTTCAACGCAGAGATATGCAGAAGCTAAATGCAGCTCTGAAAGGGTTAAAATGACTTTAGTTTAACTTTGAAGGATTTTCTCAGGTGCATGGGGTCTGGGAATCCCCTTGTGGGTCTTTGTCCGTCAATATCCTGCCTGACCCTCTGCAAAGACGCCTCAAAGAAAAGCATCACACTCACACAGCCACCCCCACCTGCTCCCTGCCTGTCAAAGCCAATAAGTGGGACAGTAGCAGCACACATATTTCCAAAGGCCAGTTCCTAGTAATGAAGCATCCTGTCCTGAATTGAGGGAAACGCTGATCCCATGGCTCCTGCCGTCTGCATTCAGGCTGGAATTCCTCCTGTCAGCCTCTATTGATTAAACGGTTTTCTTATTTGCTGTATGGATCTTACTGCTAATTAAAATAGCAAGCAGTCATTAGCTTTGATGTGACAACATAAAGAAAAAGCAAAAGGTCGATGAGAGACGAGATGTTGACCCAACTGGTCAGTGCATGGTGGACAGGATTATTCTTCATATTAAAGCTGACACTCTCCAGCATCTGACTGACTGATGTGCTGCTCACAATTTAATACGCAATGTCACCTTATTAATAAAGACTTCATATAAATTATTGATCTAAACTTTTCTCTGATCAGATGAGAAAATCATATAAACAACTTGTTTTTATGAAGTCAACAACAAACTATAATAAAATTGAATGACACAAAATGAAAAGTTTGGTTCCATGTCACATATTACAAAAACTGATTTCAATGAAAAACTGAAAAAAAACACCTAACAACCAAACAAACGATCTACCAAGGAACAAACAATTCAATCAACCATAAACTGACCAACTAATCAAATAGCCCACTAACCAACCATTCAGGTAACTTATTAACCAACCAACCAACTAACCAAAAGAGATCAATCAATAAAACACCCACATAACCAACCAACCAACCAGCCCACAAACAAACCAGCCAAGTAGCACCCCAACCAATCATGCAAATAACTTCCAACTGACTAAAAAAATAATTGACCAACCAATAAAACAACCAATTACTCAAACAACTAGCCAACCAATCAACCAACCAACCGATCAATCCATAACAAACCAACTAAACCCTGGCTAACCTATTAAGTACTCAACCGACCCTCCAACCAACCAACTAAACCACTTACCTCTTATCCTACTGAGCAAACAATCAACCAACAACCTGCCAACAAAACCTACACACCAACCAAGTAGCCCACCAACCAACCATGCAGACAACTAACCAATCAACAACCTACCAACCACAACCAAAAAATTAACCAACCAAACAATAAAGAATAGATAAAAACCCTGACAACAATAACTGAAAACAACCCATCTAACAACCAAACAAACAATCTACCAAGGAACAAACCATTCAATCAACCATAAACTGACCAACTAATCAAATAGCCCACTAACCAACCATTCAGGTAACTTATCAACCCAAATAAACCAAACACAAATAAATCAACCACAACCAAACAATTAAGAATAGACAAAAACCCTGACAACCTACTTACTAATTAACCCAAGAATTAAACAACCAAAGCAACCATAGACCTACAAAGCAAATAGCCCATCAACTTACCTATAAAGCAAACACCAACCAACCAAATGATCTAAAAACTGACCTATTAATTAATCAACATACCGAGCAAACCAGTCCCCTAAACAACTAAAACACCTTATCAACCAAGCAAACAAACAAACCAGTCAACTAAAAAATACTAAAACACAGCAAAAGAAAAACACAGAAAAAAGAAATGATGGAAAGTCAACCACTAAAAGCTATTTTAGGTCATTTTCTAACTGAGGATTTATTTAAAAGGTTATATAAAGAGACAAAAAAAGAGACAAAACTGATGAAAACGATGGAAATGTGTTAATTTGTATAATCTAAAATTTGATGGTTTAATTGATGCAAGCTGGAGAAGAATGAGGACGGCCGAGTGAATTCATTTCTCTCCTGTGTTTTCCTCCAGCCTCTCGTTTTCTCCTTCACTTCATTTCCCAGGTGACATAGAGAGAGAGAGAGAGAGAGAGAAAGAGAGAGAGACAGAGAGAGAGAGCAATTGAGAAAGAGAGAAAGCAGGACATAGACAAATGTGTCTTCTCTTTTCCCCAGATTCTCTCAGACACTCTCTCTCTCTCTCTCTCTCTCTCTCTCTCTCTCTCTCTCTTTGTTTTCTCTCTCTCTCTCTCTCTCTCTCTCTCTCTCTCTCTCTCTCTCGTCCAGCTGGTCCCACCATGGCTCCCTGAAGGCTGGGCGCTCACACTGGGAACGACTCTCGAAGCAGGAATGAAAAATCTTTAATCTGGAATCACAGCTGTCCTCCCCTCGTTACTGTTCTTCATCCCTCTCCTCCTCCTCCTCCTCCTCCTCCTCTGTCTCCATCTCTGCAGCCTCTTAAGCTCAATGGCTCCCAATGGTATCCTTCTATTGTGGTAAAATGGGAACTTTCACACCTTTCACAATAGTTTATGTGCCATCGGCTCATAAAGGAGGCCTGCACTGAAAGAGGAGCACTTTGAATTGACTTGGATTAACTATGTCTATTACCTCTATATAAATAAAATATATAGCATCAACAGAATCACTGCCAAAAGGAATAAAATGGAAGGCAATAATTGAGTTGATATAATATATGATGTAATAAGTAATACACCAGTAATACATTACGATCTATAGCATTTGGTGTATACTGTTACCTGTGACATACCATATAATTCCACCATTTAGAGTAGCTGTACATTTACAGACTGTAGACCACACTTTACCTGCCCACTTCTACCCTACAAATCAATGGATGTGACCACAATGAGACCACCAGGTAACCTAATGGGTAAAATGTAACATGGATATTTTCTGTAGTTACACAAGTTCCAGTATAACATACTGGTGGAGGTAGTTTTACCAACAGCTCACATTGAAAGCTAGCCAGGCTAAAGTACACACTCCAAACATGGTGGAGGTAGTTTCATCAACAACTCACAGTAAGAGTTAGCCAGGCTAAAGTACAGCTTCCAAACATGGTGGAGGTAGTTTCATCAACAACTCACAGTAAGAGTTAGCCAGGCTAAAGTACAGCTTCCAAACATGGTGGAGGTAGTTCCATCAACAACTCACAGTGAGAGTTAGCCAGGCTAAAGTACAGCTTCCAAACATGGTGGAGGTAGTTTCATCAACAACTCACAGTGAGAACTAGCCAGGCTAAAGTACAGCTTCCAAACATGGTGGAGGTAGTTTCAGCAACGACTCACAGTGAGAGCTAGCCAGTCTAAAGTACAGCTTCCAAACATGGTGGAGGTAGTTTTATACACAGTTACTGTAATTAAGATGATTTTAAACAGTAAGCTGAGTTTTTCACAGATCACCTTCTTTTCACTGATCATATTTATATGAATGCAGATATTTTATTTATTTGAGTTGAAAAGGTGGTCTCGTTCAAATGACTTTATATTGAAATATTTTAATTTTGTTTGTATTGTTTTACCAGATATTGTAGAGACTGTTTACCTGATGCCACCTATACAGTTTACCGTAGGTTGTGTATAATTTATGTTTGCATTTTTTGCAATAGTCTGTAGTTCTTCTTTTCATCTGAATTAATAACACCTACTTCAAATATATGTTTATATTTTAGATGGCAGTTCAAAACCATAGTACACAGCTAATGACATAATATCAGTCCATTATACCGTCTTTCAGCACAAACT
This sequence comes from Salminus brasiliensis, assembly GCF_030463535.1. NCBI lineage: Eukaryota > Metazoa > Chordata > Actinopteri > Characiformes > Bryconidae > Salminus > Salminus brasiliensis. The sequence goes on from NC_132896.1 coordinate 35,155,935, forward strand.
GTGCTGGATTTCGACTCAGTTGCCAGTTGTCACATCTCTTAAAGGAAACAGAAATATGGTGTTCTGCCTAATCCTCTTACTGCAGGCTCCTCACAGCCTTTCAACATGTCTCACTAAATGTGTGTATTCGGTTATAATTACATTCTCACAAAAATGTGCGTATTCAGTTATATGCTGTCAGCTTTAAGAAGAAGTGGAAAAGAAAAATGCTTGCATGGAAAGAGTAACGGAGCTGGAGTTGTGGTGGAGTGTAAGGTGTGGTTTTGACTCCTGAGCGGTGTTAAATAGCTGGAGCTGTGGTGGAGTGTAATGTGTGGTTTTGTCTCCTGAGCAGTGCTACCAGCACCAAACAGCAAAAGCAAGACTGAACGGCATAATCAACACGAGAGCTGAGCCAGAAGGGCTCGTGTTCTCGCGTTAGTGTTGGACCAGAGGCACTGATACGTTGCCCTCGTTCTGCTCAACAGAACGAGAGTTTAGGCCAGTTGTTCTAAACGTTGAGGCTGGACAAAAGTATTGGGACACAGGATGTTGGATGACCATAACACAGTTCCACTGCTCCAAAGCTCAGCGCTGGAAGGCAAATGTTTGTGGACACCCCTTCTAATAAATGCATTTAACGATTTTAAAAGTTGAGATGTGCAAATGCCAGTGGAACCATCTTACCTCTCTGGAGCAGATAAGTATGAACCTGTTGGCACCATGCTGTTTAATAATGCCAGGCGTGGGCTAGAGGGGTATAAAGCCCCCCAGCATTGAGCTGTGGAGCAGTGGAAGAACTGTGTTCTCTGCAATGATGGTGGTGGAGCTCCATCCAGTACTTTTGGGATGAGTTGGGGATGATGAGTTGAGGTGGTGATCATCACCCAACATCCTGACCTCTTGTTGCTGAATGCAATCAAACCCTCACAGCAGTTCCCCTCTAAAATTTAGTAGAAAGCCTTCCCTCAACAAAGACAGGATAAACTCTTTTTAATACCCTCGATTTCAGAAGACACAATGAATAAGCAGGTGTCCCAATACTTTTGTCCACATTGTGTACATGAGCAACATTTCTTGTTCTTTACATGATCTTCATAGATCCAGTTAAAGATGATGAAAAAAATGTTCTGTATCAAAATCTTTGGGGGAAAAAGACTTTTTATATTCAGAAAAGAAAAAAAAAAGAAATAAGAAAGAAAATAACATCAGGGAAATTGCATGAGGACGCGAATGTCCCCAAACTTTTGACTGGCAGGGAGCCTCACAGAGACGAAAGGTCTCAACAGTGAAACTTCAGACGGCTTCTTCAGACTGCCGGTGCTCTGAGTCTGTTGTCATGGCGACGGCCACAGGCCTCCTGGAGACTGGGGTCAGTAGGTCAGCGAGGATGAATGGAGGCTCGGAGTGTTCTCCGTGTTGACTTTGGCATGTTTCAGTGCGCTGACATTCATCTTTCTGGACAGGAGCAAAGATGTGGTCATGTCTTTGAGGAGAGGAAACCAGCACTGAAGTTTATAAAACTTCCTTCATAGGCCCTCTGGATCTGACGGCCTTCCTGTCCAGTTGTGGTCGCTTTGAATTACGAATCAATGCGGCCGAGTTAAAGCGACAGTCCTACTTTTTTTTTTTTATTCAGTTTTTACCTCCTTACCCTAAACTGATCAACCCGTACACCCGCTCAGGGTCCGAACTGAAGGTCGGCTTCTCTCTAAAAAAACAAAAAAACAGCAACAACAGATTTCCTTGACTCTTTAAGGAACTGTGCTTGAAAAGGAAAGATTGGGGAGCGTGAAGAAAGGTTCTCAAATTAGACACACTATATGTCCAAAGGTTTGTGGACACCCCTTTCAATGAATGCATACACAGTTGCACCCATTGCTGACACAAATGTGCAACTGCACACACACACACACAGCTCATCTAGTTCCTGTAGAGAAGTACTGCCAATAGAATAGGACTCTCTGGAACAGATAAACGTCATACCCCTATTGCCATCTTGCTGTGTAATAAGGCCAGGTGTGGACTAGAGGAGGTGGAGCAGTGGAAGAACTGTGTTCTCTGGAATGATGGTGGTGGAGCTCCATCCAGTACTTTTGATTGGGATGAGTTGGGAAGTAGGTTGGACCTCGCTAACGATCTTGTCGCTGATCGCAATCAAATCCTCACAGCAGTGCTTCTCCTCCAGAATCTAGTAGAAAGTCTTCTTCTCTGGACAGTAGAGACAGTTACTCCAACAGAAGCAGGATCAGCTATTTTAATACCCTTGATTTCAGAAAAAACAATGAATGAGCAGGTGTCCCAATACTTGTGTCCATATAGTGTATATGAACTGAATTTTGATTATTTTACTTGAAAAGATGTCAAATGTTGAAGAATCCTTTGGCCACATTTGTTTTTAAGTGGATTGCTAACAAACCAGGGAAGCCTATGGCCCGCCAACTATCATGGTGGGGTACTATGTGGTTTCTGACACTGTAGAACTCATGGTTATCTAGAACATGGACTAATGTATAGACACAGAGATTACAGTTGGTTTTAATAACCACATAATATAGTCTATTCACTATTACTGAACCTCCTCATGCTTTGAGAAGAGTGTGATGATTTAGGCCTAAAGTGGTGGGGTGTATGCTTCAATTATCAGCTACATGTTACCAGCCTTGTAGCTACAGTGCTAAAGTTTGGACACCAAACTGACTCAGTGAGCCGACTGAGTAAATGTGATTCATTAGGAGTGGTGGGAGGCTTTTACAGAACTACTGCTTTGAGGAGAAGAATAAAGTGAATGGATACTGAATGAAATATTGCCTAACTTTGATCAAATGTTAATACGTATTCTTGAATTCTGATCAAACACTTAATGGTTTTGATGGTTCTCCCACGAAATCCGTAAGTGGTTAATGATGCGATGTGAACATGGTGCTCCTGCTGTTAGACTGGAAGGGGAAAACTGCCTCCGAAGCTGCTCTGCAATTATGAAATCCTGTCTAAAAGTGCAAAACTAAAGACTTCAGGGGATTAGATTACACAGCCCAGCGCTCAGAGAAAGCCTGCGTCTGCTGAATCGCTCTGATCACGGCGTTACAGTGTGCCCATGGGCTTCGGTTACACTACAGCATATGGAATTTGTTTCAAACATCAATTAATATCGATGATTCATTCTTTGCTCCTTTGGGTTCTTCAATGAGGAATGAGCTCAGGCTTGTAGTTGTTATTTAGCCGCTGGTTAATCTTAATAATGCGTGACAAAGGGGGTTCGCACACTAAACGCCGCTAACATGACTTACTGCATGCTCAGTATATTAAACAGATTCCTCTATCAACTTTGTGAAGAAACAGTGGAGAAGAAAAACAACACTGCCTGCACCGTGATTGTAAATGTGCCTTTAAATAAAACTGAGATGATATACAGTCTATGGACAAAAGTATTGGGACACCTGCTTACTCATTGAGCTTCTTCTGAAATCAAGGGGATTAAAAAGAGCTGATCCTGCTTCTGTTGGAGTAACTGTCTCTAATGTCCAGAGAAGAAAACTTTCTACTAGATTTTGGAGAAGAAGCACTGCTGTGAGGATTTGATTGCAATCAGCGACAAGATCATTAGTGAGATCCCTCCTCATCATCCCCAACTCCACAACTCATCCCAATCAAAAGTACTGGATGGAGCTCCACCACCATCATTCCAGAGAACACAGTTCTTCCACTGCTCCACAGCTCCTCAATGCTGGGGGGCTTTATACCCCTCTAGCCCACGCCTGGCATTATTAGGCAGCATGGACCCAATAGGTTCATGTTCACTATCTGCTCCAGAGAGTCCTATTCTATTGGCAGTACTTCTCTACAGGGACTAGATAAGATGTTTGTGTGTGCATTTGCACATCTGTGTCAGCAATGGTTTTAACCTCAAAGCAGCTGAATCCATTATTAAAAGGGGTGTCCACAAACTTATAATCTATGTATGTCACTACTGTTCTCCTTTCTAACAACTGACTGAAACCTGTTGAAACCAAAGTGACATATCTAGAACATTCTGATGTAGAAGAGTGATGATTATTATTTTTTTTTAAATACATACATAATGCTTTTTTATTTCAGGATAAAACCAAGGTCCTATCTAAAGGTCGACGCTGCAAAACATGGTCTCTTAGCAAGTGAAATCCCTGATATCTAGTCTAAATATCTTTTACTTTTAACAGCGTAATACCAATATTTTGAGATTATACATTTTATTACTAAGAAATTTTGATTGTTTTTATTTACCCACTTTTTAAGTTTCTCCACCAGCAGGTAATCTTGCTTGTTATAATTATTGTTATATTATTTTTGGCCAGTGTTAAATTGTCTGTTATTTCTTATTAATGTTATTTTTTGTCCAAAAAAAAAACATTTTAGTTAATAAAATCACTTAAAAAGAAAGTAAAAGTTAATACAGTCAAAAGTTTATAGTGAATAAAGCTACAGTCATCTACTATGAGAACTGTTAGCTATTTAGACTACATTCAGACATTCAGAGGAATTCAGATGCTGTGGTATAATATTTTGCAGTGTGTGAATTTCTGTTCAGTTTAGAGTAGAAATGTTAAGATGAGATGAACGTTAGAGTGTAATGATGTAACCATGTGATTACACACACTGTTACTGTATGTAATTTGAATATTATAGTAAAATAAGCGACAATAACTTAAGGCTTAACCGGCTTAAACAGAAAAGGCGAAGGTGCCGTCTTACTGAGTACATATAAGTGTGTGTGTGTGTGTGTGTGTGTTTGTGTGTGTGTGTGTGAAGGGCACTCCTGGGTAATATAGAAGTGTAAATCATACAAGTCAACCGTACACTGTAACAGCCCCTTTGGGTCAGTCTACTGGCCTTTTATAAACATACTGTATAACCGAGAAGTGGACGGAGGAGAATTCACTGCCGTGAGGAGGCAGAGTAAAGACAGATTTAGAGGAGGACTGGTTAACCAGATTATTTTCTCTTAAGGGAATTAGTGAGAGTTTTAGGCTCTTAGCATAAGCGCAGGCGTGCCTTGAGCATGCTAATGCGTATACAGTAGCGCTTCTGTTACGTTTAAGGCGCCTGAGCGCGTAATTGGCTGGAATGTTAATGACATGATTAATGAGGCACTTCCATATAATTAGAAATGCAGCCCAGCAGAATGATGAACGCGAAAGCTGGAGTAAGTTGGTAGAGTCATCAAAGAGTGGCTATCACGTCAAATTACCATCAAATGCCCCAAACCTTCCTGTCCATTTCCCAAACTCGTAATTATCATAGTGAAGCGCTCTGCTTTGCTCATGGAGAAACCATGTCGGATGGTAAAAAGGGCTAACGACTCTGAAAGAAGGACGCAAGCGGAGCAGCTAATGACAGGCTAACATTTACGAGTGCTAAGCTAAGCCCTGCTAGCGGCCGCTCATAAACTCAGCAGTCCCACGGCGAAGTCTGCACGGCCGTCTTTATTCCAGAAAGCTCTTTTTAGGCCTCTGCTGCAGTTACGTATTAGCAGTGGATTGCAATCAATTAGGATACAAATGAATTCTTAATTGATAGCTTGTATATTTGTAGACTATATGTCCAAATGTTTGTGGACACCCCTTCTAAAGAATGCATTTAGCCGCTCAGTTTAAGTTGCAGCCAATGCTGGACAGTAGAGACAGTTGCTTCAACAAAAGCAGAATAAGCTCCCTTTTTTAATACATTTGATTTTGGAGGAACCAATGAACGAGCAGATGTCCCAATACTTTTGTCCATGCAGTGTGTCTGTATTCAGTGTGTCCATTCATACAGACTGTACTGTACACATTTTTTACTAGTTTATCCAGTAACAGTCGCTAGTCTTCTAGGTGGACTTGTAGGTGGTACACTAGATGATGGAAAATTGCTGTGAGGAGGATTTGATTGCATCCAGCATCACAAGAGTGAGAGCATTATTGAGGTCAGACACAGATGTATGTTGAATGGTCAGTTGTGCCACTCTTATCCCCAAAAAATGTATTAGTTGGATCTTTATCATCACTCCAAAAAGCTCCAATTCGGGGGGCTTTATACCCCTCTAGCCCACGCCTGGCATTAGGCAGCATGGTGACTTTCAGCTCATTTGCTCACAGCTGATTCAGAGAGTCCTGTTCTATTGGTCAGTTCTTTTCTATGAGCACCTTAACATACACCTAAATCGAGTTCATAGTGAGCCCGTCTGGATACTTTTGGACATGGTAAGTAAAGTAGATATCAGTCTGAAGATGGAAAGCAACCTTAATATTTGATTCCTTCTCTTATTTTAATTCTCGTTCACCAATATTTGCCCAAAGCTGTTAATTTGCTATTAGATTATATGAATATGAAATGACTGTTTAAGGATTGCTGGTAAAATGCTCTTTTCTGGGTTCTGGAAATAAGTGAATGTGAATAATTCAGGGCATACGGCTTCAATCAAACACACTTAAAGCTATTTGAAATGCACTGAGCGTGGCAGATGTCATGGCGTGTATGGCCAGACAAGAAGGGACGAACACTCGCAGATTGTTGAAAGCAAAATGGTAACAGCCCCTTTGGGTCAGTCTACTGGCCTTTTATAAACATACTGTATAACCAAGAAGTGGACGGAGGAGAATTCACTGCCGTGAGGAGGCAGAGTAAAGACAGATTTAGAGGAGGACTGGTTAACCAGATTATTTTCATCTTGGAATCAAATGGATGGAATCAAAGCAAGATACTTTATTAACCAAGAAAAAATACCAAACAAAGGGATATGCAAAGTGAAGTGCAGCAAACCTGACACTGGGAGGAGCAGGGAGCTCCACAAGCCTCAAGCCTCGCTTAGGCAACAGGGGGAAATAATGAACTCTGTATATAAACAGCTGCTTGACTAGAAAAATAGGCCAACCTAACCTGAGTGCGCAGTGAATTGCCTAGAACTGGGTCGCCTTGGAACCTGAGCAGGACGCACACTTTCCTCGCTTGCCTCTAGAATAAACTGTGAGTCCTCCAGACTATGAACAGAACCTTTGCCGACCAGAACACGACAAAACTGCGGGAGGAATCACGAAGCGTCACAGAGATTCCTGGAGATTCAATTCACGGCAATGTGTTGCCGTCTTGGAGCTCCTTAAATGCTCCCAGTCCCAGGTGCAACACATGAACAAAGAATGAACACAAACAACCAGGAAGTAAGGCAAAAGTCCTTATTTGGGCCTGTGGGTGGCGCCTCGTGATCGCCCCCGTGGCAGGCCGCGATAATGAGGGTTTGACAGCAGATACATAAGAGGTGTTCACTGAATAGTCTGTACAGTGCCTTTCTCACATATTAGAAAGGGTGTCCATAAATATTCAGACTGTATAGTATTGTATTTCTATATATATATATATATGTTCAAGTGAATTCAATTCAATGTAATGCATCAGTAGAGAATTGCAGTCTACCCTAAAAGAAACTCTCAATAGTAAATAAACACGGGAGCTGAAGCGGAGCAGCTATGCTACAATGGATCTCTGCCTGATCTACCTTTATTGTTCGGTCTCAGAGCTCCTCCACTAACCTCAAAAAGGCCGAATGGAAAATGAAGGTGGATTAGCAGAGCCCGGAATCAACCAAATGACTCTAAAATGACTTCACACAGACATGCTTAAGATGACATTTCAATCGCTGAAGGTAATTTGCATCCGAGTTGACTCGGAATGACATTCCCGATATTAAGGATTCTGACTGCATTTTTTTTTCTCTCCTTCGTTCAGTTCAACAACGTGACCCTAAAGACTCTCATCAGCCCAAAACAAATCAGGGTGTCAGTCTGAAACTAGAGATGAAGAAAAGGTGCTCTACACCACACACACTTACGCTCATACACACACACACACACACATATCCTGTCCACTCTTGACATCGAGCAAATCTTCAGCGCTCTGATTCCTCTTATTAAACAACGGTCGCGATCCAAACACATGTATCTGTAATATTGGCGAAATTAAAAAAGGGGTAGGGAGATTGAGGAAGAGTGAAGCTAACAGAGCTTGCGCGAGAGAGAGAGAGTGAGAGAGAGAGTGAGAGCAAGAGAGAGAGAGAGAGAGAGAGAGAGAGTGAGAGCAAGAGAGAGAGAGAGAGAGAGAGAGAGTGAGAGAAAACTGATTCTGTTCAGGTTATTACATGCAGGCGCACATGGCGAGATGCGATGCTGCTGTGATCCTGTTGCTAAGATACTTGGCTAATACCACGGAAACAAGCCCATATTGCTAATCTAGAGGAATCCATGCATGCCTCCACATATTTTTGGCCGAGCGAGGCTCCAACTCCATTACATGTTGTCGCTCCCTCTCCCTGAGTCTATGGCAGCCTCCTTCTTTATCTCTATAAGCCTCCAGGATCTGGGAGAAATATAGAAATGTGACACACTTTTGCCGCTATATTTGGTCGCTGCGCTCAATTTAAAAAGTATTACACCGGTCCCGCCAGCGAGCGCAGCCAGTGATCGTCCAGAGTGTCCTTCAGAGGCGAAGCTCTAAATAAGAGCGTCCTGTCTGATAGGCCTGAAGTTGCAGGTGATCTCCATAAACAACGGGATTCAAATGAGCTTCACACGAGAGTCCTCGTGTGTCACGCCCGGCTGATGAGGGGCTTTGTGTTGTGGTACATCTGCGGTGCCGAGCTGGCCTGTAAATACTGGCATTAAAATTAGATCTTCTGCTGATTACTGACCCTTGAGCAGATTCCACACTGTAGCAGGCCCTTCTGGTTTGGGCTGGGAACTGTACTGAAATCATGACGTTCTGCTAAGATGTTACTGTGCTATGCTAGTGTGATAATTCTGACCTGGCCTGATCTGATTGACCTGGTTGAGAAGAGCCGAGTTTCACACTAAACCACAATCAAAAATTGAAAAGGCTGAGCTGGACCTAGGTTCCAATACGAAAGTCATTTGTTCATTTGATGTCCATCTTTGCAGCGTACACATATTTCCAGGCTCCCATCTGTATGAATGGGGAGAGGCCAAATTACTGGAAACTAAAGATCAGATTAGCATTGATCAAACTGATTTTAAATCATTGATAAAACCTGATGAAATGAACAGTTTGTATATAAATATATTTGTTGTTGTTGTTGTTGTTTGTTTTATTATTATTATTATTATTATTATTATTAAACCTGATGAAATGAACAGTTCAGCGTTCAGGTCAATAATGGAGACTATGTAGGCTTATATTTGTATGTAATATATATATATATATATTAAACCGTTTTCCAACATCAACATCTCTTTACTCCCCTAGAATAAATCAGGCTGTTTCTATGAATTAATCTATTGATTATAGGCAATTCTGATATACTCTATGTAAATTATCTCTCTTCTGATTCATTCAAGAAGCAGTCTGGGCAGAACCACTAACCCTAAGTCCCCACACATCTGCTTTTATTCACATTTCTACTGACTGGGAGAGCATTTGCTGTTTGAGACCTCCTCCCTGTCACTGCCCAGCGGATACAGATGATACGGCCTCACGGCACACATCGCAATGAAGACTCATTGAAAACATTGGGAGTAACTGTGAAGAAATTTCTCGTTTCAAATTGGACACCAGGTGTCCCCAAACTTTTGGCCAGCGTGTGTGGAATTTCATGGCTTCTCGAACCTTTGTGCAGGGTTTGGCCGAACGTTCAAAGCACCGGGTGGTGTGTAGTGGAGGGGATAAGCAGTGTATAGATGTGGTCCAGGCTGTAATAAATGTAATTATGAGTGATCTAAAGCAGCGCAGAGCTCCGGAGTCCAGCTGCAGGACCTCGTGGCTTGGTTTAAGTGTGAGAAGAAACGCATTCCTGTTTCTCACCTGTGTGATGATGCGGAGGGAAAGTCCTGTGGTCTTACAGAGGGATGGAGGAGGATGGAGGAGGATGAACGAAGCCTTCAGCTTGCTGTCCAGATTCACACTGGCTCAAGGCAGCCTACGGAGGAGCGGCTTCAGAAACGGACGAAAGCCGCGAACACACGCACATCAGATCAGCAACAAAAGCCCCTTCTGAACTGGGATATTAACAAAAGAAATGGAGAGGATCCAAAGCTCACAGCGTCGCAGAGAATCCGACCGAATAGCAGAAGAATTCTTACCCAAGCCTGGACCAGTGCTGCCAAGACACGAACCGGGCCCGAATTAGTTTGCGGCCTGAGGAGTGAATGAGATCCCAGTTGCTAGAAGGACTGGTTTGGATTCTGACAACTTACATGATAAATAAAAAATAATCTATTTGTTTCTGTCAGAGTGAGCGTGTAGATCATATGAACATTATAGAGCATTATAGAGCGCCCCCTACACTTCCTGTAGTGTATTACAGTCTGTCAGAATGAGCGTGTAGATCATATGAACATTATAGAGCATTATAGAGCGCCCCCTACGCTTCCTGTAGTGTATTACAGTCTGTCAGAATGAGCGTGTAGATCATATGAACATTATAGAGCATTATAGAGCACCCCCTACACTTCCTGTAGTGTATTACAGTCTGTCAGAATGAGCGTGTGGATCATATGAACATTATAGAGCATTATAGAGTGTCCCCTACGCTTCCTGTAGTGTATTACAGTCTGTCGAAGGAGTTTGTGGATCATATTAAATATTAAAAACAGTAGAAATACATCTACAATGAAAATCCATATTGGCTCTCTTTCATGACTGATGTCGCTGCCTTTTCATTCACTATTCCTTGCAGCCTTAGAGCAAAGTGGCAGCAGTGTGCAGTGCGCTGAATCCAAAGGTAAAATCCAAGCTGGAGGACCTTCCCTACGCCTGCTCAAGGTCATACCACATCGGGTCATTTAATTCAGACATCAGCAAGAGCTAACAGGGGCTCAACTGAGAATCGTCTCCGCCAACCTAAGCCTGAACAGTACCTGCACTTGGAAATGATGGTTAGCTTGGAAAATTCACATTATTGGAAAAAGAAATTGTTTGTGGTTTGGAAGCAGATATTTTTCATTTATTCAGATTTTCTGCACCAATAGAAATGATTAGATTTCAGCTTGAATATGAAAACACTTTGGAAGCACAGTGTTTTTTTTGTGTTGCTCTACTTTTTTTAGCATGAAATGGCATGAGCTTAATGCCAGGCGTGGGCTAGAGGGGTGTAAAGCCCCCCAGCATTGAGGAGCTGTGGAGCAGTGGAAGAACTGTGTTCTCTGGAATGATGGTGGAGTTGGGGAGTCGGGGATGATGAGGTGGGGTGGTGACCATCGTCCAACATCCTGACCTCACTATTAATTCTGTCTCTGAATGCATCAATGAATCAAATCATCACAGCAATGTTCCTCCACAATCTAGTTGTAATGCTTCCCTGGCCAGTAGCGATACGCTTGATTTGGGCGAAAACAATGATTCAGTGTCCCAATACTTTTGTCCATATGATGAATGCTTTCGTCCTCGTGAACTGAACAAATCCCAAATAAGAAAACCTTGGAGAATGTCCGAATTTTTGTTAAAGACTTACAAAATTGTGTAAGTAAGGTTTTTTTTTAAAGAGTGGCTGGTGAACGAGGCCCGGAGTCTGGGTCGGTCTCTAAGGGCAGGTGTGGAACTACAGTGTTAATAATATTTCTGCAGTGAACACAGTTGTTATTGCAAAAGAGAACACAGCACAGGGCCAATCGATGAGTTGAGTGGCAAGGGAGACAAACCACTCTCTCTCTCCCTCACTCTCTTGCTCACTCTCTCTCTCTCTCTGCCATGATTTCGGTCATTTCTCCTGGTGCCTCGAGAAGCAGGCTTGTTTACCGGCGCTGCTGATTGTCATCACCCTGCAGTAAATGGCCAGGCCTGCGCCAGATCAATAACCATCTGCACCAATTGCTCTGGCAATAACATTCAATAGGGAAAATCCATTTACTTTTACTTACCTTTCGTTTATTTCATTTTACCATGAGGACTGCCGGCGCGGGCCCAGGGCTTTAGCACTGCAGCGTTTAGCATGGAACACACACAGCACCACACAGCCGCCTTAAGCCTGCCTGTTTTCCTTCGCAAAATTGCTGGCGACTCTCAAAGCGAGAGCAAGAGAGCGCGAGAGGGAGATGAAAGCCGAAACACAGTGAAACCATTTCAGGGAAACGAGTAGAGAGGCGCGAGGGTGATGTGTGCTTTTTTGTGTTGTTGTTCTTTTCCCAGCAGTTCACGACAGCAGTGTTTACATTGAGCAGAAATTGCTTCTGAACGCGCATCTGTATTTATTTATTGCCCTCGGACCGACATGATACTCCGGGGTGTCATATCTAATAGCACTACCCTCCCCCACCCCCTCCTCCTAAAACAACGCAGAGCCGGGTCCTGGAAAACAGAACATGAGGCCTGACAGAAAAAAACACCCTAAAAACAGTGGCTCCTTTTTTTAGCGCTGCACGAGAGCGTCTCAGCGTGGTCAGCACGGTTGGGTGTCGGACACTCGCCAAAGTTTGGAGCTAAAGGCCAGAAATTTGGTTTAAGTTTTTTTTTTTTTACTTTTGAGTCACGATACTCTGTTGAGCAGCACCTGGTCCATATCTCTTCCAACTTCAGCTCTCTCTATGTGTGTGTGTGTATGTGTGTGTGTGTGTGTGTGTGTGTGTGTGTGTAAGAGCGAATCTGGCTGACCTCCCTGTAACCCTGCTTCCATGGTCTGTCTTTCTCCATCCAGCGGCCAAAAATCACTCAGTAATGTCTTCATCCCGCCTGTTCCGCACAGCAGGAATTCTGTTAAAAATACGCAGGAACGCTACCAGGGGCGTAAATCTCCGAACTCGCAGAGATTCACTTCAATATTTTCTACAATATTTCCAGGAATCATCACAAAATCTCAGATTTCAGTGTGCTGTGATTGCGGAGCTTTTTAGAAATTCTATCAAAATTTAATTGTTAAAATATATGAATAAAAATAATAATCTTTAGAATTCATGAAATCTTCAATTCATAAAATAATTTAATGCATCATTAAATCTCAAATTTCCTTTTTTCATTTGATTTGACTTGATTCACCACCATCGTGTTCATCATCATCATCATCATCATCATTATCATCATCATTTTTTCATCCATGTAATCTGATTACAGATGCTGTATGAGTTTTTAATTTAATTTAATCATAATTCTCGAGAGAATCAATAAAATCTCAGATTTCATCACAATTTGATTTATCACCATATTTTTTTAAGTTAGAATTACAGCACACATAAAATCTCAAATTCAGCACAATTCAACTTGATTACAATTATAATCATATTTTTTATATTTATATATTTAATACATTTCTGATTTCACCACAATTTGATTAAATGTGTCACAATTCTTTAGGGACAGTAATATAATTGTTTGCACACAATTTGGTGCATCATAAACTCTCAAATTCCACCATAATTTGATCCAATTTGATTATATCAAGTTCTCTAACAACAGTAAAATCTCATTTCAGTGCCTCTCATCCACTGTGGTTCTAGATTCAACTCTAGATTCAGCACCATTTGATTCAATTTGATCATTATTTTCTAGAAATGGTGAATTATTAAGTTTCAGTGCAAAACATATTTCTGAAATCTCAAATTTCAGCACATGATTTTATGGAATTTGATCTGATAAATCATGAAATCTCACATTTCATAACAAATAAATTTTATTTGATCACTATTTTTATAAGTGTTATATTAATATAACTCTTATATTTTAAATACATTTTTGTGATGAAATTTACTTTCAAAGGTTTCAATAAATAATTCAGCAGCTCAAATTTAAATCTCAAATTTCAGCGCAAATCAACCAGACCACGAATCATTTTACATAAATTATCTTATTTGACTTAAATTCCCTTCATTACACTTGACTCTATTTAAGGAAATGATTCACTTAGACTATTTATATTTTTCTACTGAGTGTTTCTACTGATCACTCACTATGTAGTGAAACTAGCTGATTCTCAACAGCACTGGGGTCAGAATTAGGACCTGGGTTAAGTTCAGGACTAGTTCAGGTTCAGGATTATTGATTATTATTCGAATGTTTTGTTTTTTATCTCAGTTTTATCTCAGTTCTACTTTTGTTGTATTAATAAAGATCAAGCTGTCCGAGTCCAGTAGCTCTCGGCTGGTCGTGTGGTGGGCATGCGGTGCTTTATGAGTGTGTGTTTATGACTGTGATTGTTTTATAGTGATGAACCTCAGCGCTTGGCAGGGATGAGTTGCGCTTTTGTCTGTGATATTTTTAGCCAAATCTTCAGCCATGCCAAAAAAATAAAAACGCCTCTATCGTCATCAGATGGGAATGGATTTCACTGAAAAATCAGAACCAGCTCAGCAAGCACATACTACATCCATATGAAAGCCTTACATTACACACACTGACCATACACATTACACACACTGACTTTTAGAGGTACAGTCTTACACAGGCCTGGTCTACCAGTGGTATGATACTAGGGTTATCTACTAGTTCCTATAAATGGCCTCTAATCAATCACAGGTGCAGTATTTACAGCAGGTTATCGTGTAATCGCATGTCAGTGTGTTCTCTGAATATGTGCACATGTGACCTGTGCAAAGTCCAGAGCGCTGTAAACACCTCCGGAGGGTACAGTATGCTGCACCTATTGTTGGGGTGATGTAAATATAGCACACTGTGCTGCTGCAGTTCAACTTTCCACAGCAGTCAGGAGGCATCATGAAGAGCAGCCAATGTTCAACCACACACTGTTCAGGTTTTCATCATACTGGGAGGGGTGGGGGGGATGGGGGGTGGTCTTCACAAAGCTCTAAATACACACACACACACACCTAAATAAAATCGTTTTGCAGGTGAACATAAATCCAGTAAAAATGAGAAACAAGAGCTTCTCATTCTGAAGAAAGAAAGTAGTGAGATCTTGTCGGTGAGCTAGTCTGAAGAACAGAGCTCGGTTCCTCCAGGTTTCTCCTGGACGCCCCCCAGTCCAGCCAGCACAGCGTGGAGGATGTGTTCAACTCCATCAGCAGCAGCAGCAGCAGCTCACCTGATTTACCATCATTAAGCCCTGATTTACCACCAAACCAGGTGTTGATCTGAGGAGAACTCTAAATAATGCTAGACTCCATGAGGAGAACTTTGGAGATGTTCTAATGATGAACACAGTGATGGAGAACCTCCTCCACTTTCTGTAGGAGTGTTATTATTAGTGTTTATTCTAATATCAGTGATTTACTGAGCAGATCAGCAGGTTTACTCTCTGCTAGTGCAGTTAAGCAGTTTAACAGCCTGTGCTGAAATCAGGCTTCTAAAGGTAAAGAAACCCGCCGTCACTCTTCCTACTTTGTGTCTCTTCCTCTATTACTGTGCATTAGGAGGCACTGCGACGGCGGCGTGAGCTTGTTTAAGGCTGTCTTTTCTGCATGATTAGCCGCATTCGTCACGGATCGTCATGGTTTTGCTTCACTGGAGGTGGAAAGTTTGTGAAGCTCAAAGCACTGCAGTTTTTCCTGGAGCAGACGAGCCTAATGAACATTAGACTGATAATGAAGTGGCGATTTTAAGGTGATGACTCAGGGCTGTTCTGGGGATTGGATGCAATTATAAATAAATAAATAAATAAATAAATAAATAAGTTTAGTGAAACAAATGTAAACAAAGTAAAGCTTTAAATGAAACATGAAGAAAAAAATATATATATAGTCAGATGTTGGTGTTACATTATATATATATATATATATATGATTTTGGTCAAATTTAGTTTCATGAGAGTGGATAAGTGGATAAATGCTGAACAGAAAATGAGCAGAAATATTAATAAGCTGTTTTATGTTTTTAAGTGCAGTTTTATGGGGATGAATGCAGCAAGTGCTGGATTAGCATCAGCTGGAGCTTTCACAGGTAGAACCCACTGTGCTCACACTGTTAGTATGAAAGTATGTGTATGTGTACACTGTATGTGTATTGAAAGAGTCTTGGGTTTTAGTGCAGAGGATCCTGCGATGCTGGGAGGGAGGCTCAGTTAAACGGCTGTTTGTTTACTGTTGTACTGTATTCGTTTATTGTGTTTTGACATAATGCAGAACACACACGTAAATATTTACCTTTGCATTGTGGGTAATTACAGTTTAGCTCCAGTAGACGGATATTTCAATCCTTACGTTTTGCAACAATGACTCTGGCGTTTACAGTCAGAGCCTGGATTTAGAAACATGACGATATTTAATTCTTTCTCTTTTTGTTTCACAGTTTTTTTAGAGAGTGTTTATTCTGCAATTTCCCTTCTGGGATCAATAAAGTATTTCTGATTCTGATTCTGAAGATTAGAGCTGTTTGGAGTTTTAGAGGAATTCCCAGCAAAAATGGTGAGTGCCAGGCTTTAAAATATGGACAAAGAAATCCACTGTACTGAACAGCGGCTGTTGAGTCGGTTCCGGTGTGTCACTATTCAGTCTCATCAAGCTTTAGCATTCCAGCCTGGATCTATCAGAGTAGGAGGACCAGAATCCCTGCATCTCTGTGTCTATTATTAACATTAATGACATCATTAACAGACCTTCACAACTGCTCTCCAAACTCCAGCTGTTCACCACATCACCTGTTTATAATGGTTTGCTCTGTGGTTTTTGGCATAATGTGAATCTTGCACTTTGCGTTGGTCGAAAACTTCAAGCATTTCAACCAATAGAAATGCTCCAAATTGACTTGGAATAAAACCTTTTTACATCGACTTCCATTGAAAGTTAAGACTTTTTTTTTTATGTAATTTCACCAACCAGGGTGTCTCCACCCAGCTCTATACTCCAACCAAAAAGGATTCTATAGAGCACTGAAGAGGGTCTTTGCCTCGTAACTACAGTGGCTGGTTTTATGGGATGTATGGAAGGTTCTATAAAACTCATCTACAGAGTTTCTTAATACCTGAGGAACCATTTAGGGGCTGTTTAAGCCTCAAAGCTGATCATTTCTCAAGCATTCTGTAAAGCAGGAATTCTGTCATAATAATGCATATTTTAAAAATATTTTCTGATCATTTTAGTCTTTTTATAGACAGTCTCAAAGGGCTTAGTAATAACGCATCAGCAACTTTATTTATGAAATTGCTCAGAATTAGTTTATTTATAAAAGTGTTCAATTTATTTATTTATTTATTTATTTATTTTTACTTTTTTGGTGAAACTATCTGGTTTTCAGGATCTCATGATAAATGGACCAATAGAAATGCTCCAAAATAAATTCCAATTCATTGTTCATTATTTATTTCTAATTGACTTTCAGTAAAACGTAAGAAGGTTTTGTTCTTTTCTTGTACATAAATTGGCTTAAAAGCAATTTTTAAGTTTTGGTTTGTAAACAATTTTCAATAAATTCAGTCAATATTAGACTTTAATAAATGCTATTATATATAAATAATATTAATAAGTATAGAATAGAAGTACTATTGATCCTGAAGGAATATTTTACATAGTAAAAAAAAAAAAGCTTTTAATAGGTGAATATCTCTACACTCTTCTAAAGGGAAATGTGTAAATATTGTATTGTCCTGTAAATGAACTGACAGTGAGATTGTTGTGAAATGATTAATATTTCCACTTAATCTTCATCAGCATATCCTTTAATATCAAAACAGGCTGATTCTTACTTTGAATAAAAAAACACTGGACCCAAATGTACAGCAACCAGATCACATGAACACCTCCTCAGAGGGATTTTACAGCGGTTGTACATCTCCAGCTCGTGCCTCGTACGCTGATTACTGGCCAAGTTTTCTCTAAAACAGTGATTCTCCCGTCCGCACGACTGCACTGGAAGTTGAGTTGAGAGCGTGAGCGTGAGCGTGAACGGCGTACAGTAAATGAAAGTTCCTCGCAGAGCCACAGGAATTTACCTTAATCTCTCTGAACGTTCGGAGGTATATGAGCAAAGACAGAGTGTAAGAATTATTCTTCTGTATTTGCAAAAGAAGGTAGAGTGAAATCCCTCCATTGTAGAACACGTAATCCAAGATTGCTTACACAGAGCAGATTCACCATCCAGCCTCTGCTGATGCTCAAATTGATAAGCATTTTCTGGCACAGCCAAGAGAGAGAGAGAGAGAGAGAGAGAGAGAGAGAGAGAGGGAGAGAGAGAGAGAGAGAGAGAGAGAGAGAGAGAGAGAGAGGGAGACTGAAACTGTACAAATAAGTGACTGTACCTTAATGTTCATGTATAATAAGAGCCATGACTTATTAAGCCTTTTTGACTTTGTCCTGTGATCCTGACTTCAAATGCATTAAAAAGGAAGTTCAATCTTTGATTTATTATTAATTAATTGATGAATTCACTTTTTACTGAATTAAACCTCATTTTAGCCCCTTTTACAAAGCCCAGGCTTATTACTAACTACATTATTTTGTGATTCTTGTACTTTATCTGTTACACTGTTTACTGCATAATTCCTCAATAATACGTGGGTTAAAGGTTTACGTGTATATAAATATATATAGAATGTATATATATATATATATATATATATATATATATATATATATATATATATGTTGTTTGCTATAATTCTTTCATCCTTCCTCCCAAATAAAAATACTGAAACTAATTGTTATAACCCAAGAAATGACTTGTTATATCTCATTAAATTATGTTCAGTTATTTATAAACATTTGATTGAATTTGATTGACTGATTGATAGTTTTCTGAATAAGTTGTGTTTTGTCATGTAATTTCACTTTTAGTTTGCACTTATAATTTTACCCACTTTATTAATTGCAAAAAATAAAATAACCCCTAAAATAGGGATAAAAAGATAAGTAGTAATATTTTCAGTAAGGTATTTTCCACAGGTTAAGTGTGTGTGTGTGTGTGTGTGTTTAAAGTCTGTATTTATTGCATTTATCTTATATATCTTTGTTGTTAAATCAGATTTTCTTGAATTTTCCATTGAGATGTCCTTCTGTCTTAAAATAAATCAGTTCAAATTTGTATTTTAAGACCCTTAAACCATTAGAACCCCAAAATGCAGTAACCAGACCTCATTAGAGTGATCTCAAAGTGGTGCTGTACATTAAAAAAAAGGCCTGAATTTGTGCTCTACTATCCTCTCACATCTGTCGGCGGAGCTGCCGCCGCTACGTCTAATTACCTCTCACGGCAGAGCAACTTCAAAAAACAGCACGAGGTTGAACTTTCATATATATATATATTGATCTTAATTATTTCGGCCCTAGAGGGTTAAACAAACTCCTAAAGTGGAAGCGGAGGGGGAGCCGTGTTTTTTTCCAGCTTTACTGGGATTTGGCTCAATTGGTGTGGAGGTGAGCTGTGCGAAAGGCAGAAAAAGAAGAAGAAGAAGAAGAAAGAGAGAGAGAGAGAGAGAGAGAGCGGGAGAGAGAGAGGGAGGCAAAAACAGCCTGGGGCACCTAGCTGAGGATTTGACCTGCTCTGGCAACCCGGGAGAGAAGAAGACGGAGAGCAGGAGTGAGCGAGAGACACGGAGAGACAGGGAAAAAAGCAGCTTTCCCACACTCTCCAGGTTCAGCTTTCATGGGCTGGATATAGTGAGGCCATATAGGTGCATGTGTGTGTGTGTGTGTGTGTGTGTGTGAGATGAGTGCGTGAGTTGGTGAACAATTCGAACCCTGTGCTTCTCCTGACGACGCCTTAGCTCAGCTTTCACCCACAAAATTAAACAAATAATAATAATTAAGCAAAAAAGAAGAAGAAAGATGAAAACGAGCCCCTCAGCCGCTGCACAAGGCCTTCATCATTAGTGCTAGTCACGCTAGGCCCATACTAGCCCTCTGCGATAAAAGGGAACGCCACATAAACACGAGGTGTGTTTGTTGTTGGAAGTTCAGAGGGGTTACAGTGTAATCTCCCGCACCTCTGAAGTGAAGGCTGTGCTGTTTGGCTAAGAGGTTATTTTAGAGTTGATAAAACAAGCCGCTAAAGGCCACAGTTCCATTGTTGCTTCTTCTTAAAAATAGCTCGCCATACAGCCACGCACAAAGCCCAGGACTTCTTCAGAAAAGCGTCCTGCTCTGGCTCCAAAACCACAGCTTATGCGACAATTTAGAGCTGTGTGGGGTTTTTGTGGGGTTTTTTTGGGGCTGCTAAATGCCAGGCCCGGCATGTGAAGCCTGATCCACGTTTACGATAAATGTAAACAGCTTCTTTCAATCCGGCGTGGACGATGTTACAGGTTACTTATACCATTTATACCCACTGCAGGGATAGTGTGTGTGTGTGTGGGGGGGTCACAGTAACATTAATTAAAGTGTTTATAGTATATTTAATATTATAACTCAATCTCCTTTTTTTATATTTTGGACTTTTTGACGTAGTGCGAATGTGGCAGTTCTTCTTTACATGGTGTCAGAATTTCCTGAAGAAAGGACCAATAGAAATGCTTTAAAATGACTTGGAAGGAAATATTTTTACATTGACTTCCATTGAAAGTTAGGAAGGTTTTTCCCAGTTGTAAAGCTGCCATTCTCGAGACATGAGAGTGTGATGTTTGATGTTTTTAATTTAATACAACCATAATAACTCTGAAATCCAGTGCTTTTTAAATGGTTCCTAAGCTAGTTTAGAATCAGAATCTCTTTATTTCGCCAAATATGAGATTACACATACAAGGAATTTTACTTGGTGGGAAACACACAGACTGTTAACAAGTATTACACTGAGAGAGAAAATACACTAAACAATAAATAGAATAAAGAATAATAAGTTAAAAAAATCAAAGTAATAAAAGTAATTAAGAGCTATAAAAAATGAATGGTTATTTTCTACCGTTCAACATCTTAATAATTCTACATTCTACGATAACAGGTCCATTTTTATAATAAGCCAAATAAGTAGAAAGTGGTGTTCTGAATGGGGGTTTATTATTTTAATAATTAAGCCTTTTGAGGCCTATATAGAATCGTTTTACTTGTATTTCATTCCATGTAAAACAAACGTATATAGACTTCAAATAGTTTAACATCAGTTTTCTTCTTTAGTCTTTAACTCCTTAAAAAGGGCATGGACCGCCGTTGGGCCGAAAGTGTTATTACAAACCTCTCTTTCCAGAGAAAAGCTCCAGCAGTTTGTACAGCGGCCTCTGTAGTTACTGAGTTATACACCTTAGTGTGTGATAAGCCTTTCTGTAATTAACAACCTTGTATCTCCAAAATCTCAAAACCTTCTAAACGTTAAATGTGTTTTAACGTAAAAGATGTTTTTCCAGGTTAAGGCAGAAGAAGTTTAGAGCATTTCTATTTGTCCGTTCATCACAAAATTCTGACACAACATAAAAATGAAAAAGTAATGTTAGAAATGGACATACGAGCTGTTTCCTCCAGCAGTATCTTTACACAATGTGCAATTAAAACTCTTCAGAATTCACAAATTTATAGTTCTCTGTTCTCAGTTTTCAATTCAGTACTAAGAGTAACTCAGTATCTCTCTCTCTCTCTCTCTCTCTCTCTCTCTCTCGATCCTTTTCTCTCTCTCCTTCTATTTTGACGGTATTTTTGGGGAGCAGTTCTTCTACCGTACTCGCTGTATGATAATTTGATCTGCGAATACACAGATATTTGAACTGGAAGAACAGGAAGATGTAAATCCCCCTGTAAATCCCCGTGCCATACAAGCCTCGGCCGACAGCGCAGTCTAATATCTGCTGCTATGATTAAAAAGAGAAGGTGAAGGCTCCATTGTAGTAATAAGAAGAATGAATGTGCAACAGGGGCTGCGGAAAAGAGGGGCGCCAGGCTTTCTTCTCCTTTCCTTTTTTTCTTTTTCTTCTTCGTCTTCTTCTTGTCGCAGTGACCTTCCGTCTGCTCGTGTTTATGAATGATAATTTTAAAGATATGAAATTTGACAATCCAATTTTCTCTGTCCCTTAGAGTTCAAAACAATTTGGAATAATAAATCTTGTACAAGCGGTTTATACGGGGTCACCTGCTTTACCTGCTGTACCTGCGGACTTCCCTCATATAGTTTCTCATACAGACAAATTCATATCCCATTCATTTTCAGTATATTGCTGTTCATGTGTATTATCATATTGTAAACACATAAAACACCATATATAACCAGAGTATATATTTATAATTTATATATCAAGTAGTTTTATGTCACAAGTCTAATAGAAAGTATAATTCTCTCAAACAAAATGCTTATGGGTATATTTAGTCTATATCTTATAACATACATATAAACATATATATACCATATAACCATATAATATATACACACTAATAACATTTAGCTAATGTACTTAAAAAAGTCCACATATATATGCTATGTACTACTGATGTTGTACATAAGTGCACATATCTGTATCATTTTAACACCCAATTATTGTTAATTTAGTGAAATTATATTAAAAATAATAAAGCATGCAATCTCTTGTGTACAAACACTAAGGCACATTTTATGTGTTTTTTATATGTTAATGTCATTATATATTATATAGCATTATATATGTCATAATAATAATAATAAACATATATTTGATCAATAAAAATATGATTTGTACATAATATAAAGTTATGTGCAATGCTTAGATATAGGCACTCTGTTCGAATGCCACATGATTTTCTACAGGAAACTTAGGTCTTATATTTGGCTCATTTCTATTGACTGAATTTCATAAATTAGAAAATGTAATATGTTAAGCTGTAAAAACAGTAACTGTCTATTAAAATGCGTAGAAAATCAAAAGTACATAAAATCTGATTGGGGACCAAAACTTCATTATATCTTATACATTTTAGTCAGAAATGTCATATAATGCCAGAAATGTGGCAAAATATAAACAATGCGTTTTCTTTTTGCAAACATTTGATAATATCTGAGCAAATTCAGATTCTAATAAAATATCTTCTCTTCTACTGAAAACAGGATCTTCTGTATGCTGTGGATCAGTAAATCAGCAAGTTTCAGTGAAGCTGCGAGTCAGAACTAACAGAACTAAATACAAGAAGGTCTCAGGAACAGCAAAAGGTTTAATAAATCTTGAACTGACCTTAATGCCGGCTGTAAAACGGGCAGACAGGTGTTCTATGCACGCCTGAGAGAGTTTCACTCCAGCTCTATCTGATCAGCATTAGTGATCCGGTTCTACTGGCTCTAATTCAGAACCCTGAAGGTGTGAAATATGGATAGACGCTCCGAGTCGTTATAAGACACGTCTGCTTCTACCTCGTTCTGCCATTAGAGGCATTGATTACTGCAGCCTGCACAGCGTGTTCCCTCAGCGGGGTATTAATATGTTTAATATGTTCACTTGTAGCCTCATTAAAGCGATAGTATGAGCCCATCCTGAGCCATAGGAAGGATATGTATCTGCAGGGTGAAGCATCAGTGGTGTCAGCTGGAACTATATTACATGTCCTGATAGATAAAATAACATTCCGTTAGATGTTTGCTGGTTTAATCGAGATTTATGAGCTGTTGCATTTGGGGTTCCTCTTCAGAAATCTTCTGGGAGTTGGTTCTACTTCTGTACTCAAACAAACCAATCAGCCATAACATTAAGACTACATACCTAAACAAATATTGTGTAGGTAGGCATGGACTCGCTCACAAGACCTCTCAAGGTGTCCGGTGGTATCTGGACACTTTCAGACGTTAGAGCAGATCCTTTTTTACATCCTGGAAATTGTGAGGTGGGCCCTCTAGGACTCATGATGTTGACGGTGGTTCACTGGTTATCTTCCTTGGAGCACTTTTGGTAGGTACTGACCACTGCATGACCCAGGAACAGCCCTACAAGGCCCACCTGACCCAGTTGTCTAGAGCCTCACAGAGCCACTGGACCCAGATCATGAAGATCAGATCATCACTATCATCTCCTCTCAGTGGTTTTAATAATAGGCCGATTAAAACTGCACAGCACATTAGAACATCCGCCGGATGAAACTGCTAAAGCGTCATGCCAGCCTAGCCGTCGTTTTATTAGACGCTGGATCACGGATCATGCAGCTGGATCGATGCCGTCTGAAGAACTGGAGCAAAACCCTGTAATGGAAAGCAAATTGAGTGGCTAGTTTACGGCAACCAGACACTGAGGGGAATGAGGCCAATGCTCTGAGGTCATCTGGGATCAGGGGTCAGAGCATTCTCCACTCATAAAGAGTGACATCTGACTTAGCATCAGGCGGACGATGTAGCACACACACATACACACAAGCACACCTACAGACAGGTGGTCTGACAGAAAGCCAAATCCTCAAACACACACGTATTGATGGTATACCTTACCCAGACATTCATCACACTGTCACTGGAGCTCACAAATAAAGACAGTGATGCTCATCCATCATGGCTTTGACTGCCCGTTGTGGTTCAGGCTTAGCAATGCAGCTTGAAAGTAGGGGTGCGGTCTCACAATCTAAGGGCCTATTGGGACTGGAGTAGTGTGACATGGGGAGGTGGGTAATGTAATTATTACCAGAGGTTTCCAGTGATTTTAGTCCCATGTGAACGACTGATCCCATGTCAGTGAAGCTTCTGGCGTCTTTTACCTTCTGTAAAACAAGCCATGAAAATATCCTCAGGTTATATTCTAATCTCTGGCAAATCAACACTTGGGTAAATAGTCAGTCATATCTTACTGTCTGTGCCAAACCTCTTCAGGCAAGTCATCACGTGTAGTGTAGTCATCATGTAATTGATCGCAGAATGGAAACTAATACCAATATACTGTACACAGCCCTGCCTCTCATCCTCCAATACACTGAATGCCCAGCTGTTTACATCTGTGCAGTTAACGTCAATTCCAACCGATGTTTTTCCTTACTGAGACCATAAATTACACTTTTCTGACGGAAAAGTATTTTATATCTCCACTTTCAACATTTCTGTGGCTCGAATTAATTTTTGGAGGGCAGTGGTGGCTCAGCGGTTAGAGCTATTGATGACAGGGTTGTGGGTTCGATACCCAGGCTCAAAAAGCTGCCACTGTTGGGCCCTTGAGCAAGGCCCTTCACCCTCTTTTGCTTCCCGGGTGCTGGAGTTGACTGCCCTCTGCTCCTGGGGTGTGTTTTTGTGCTCACTGCCTCTAGTTCACTAGTGTGTGTGTGTGTGTGTGTGTTTACTACCACAGATGTGTAAAATGCGGAGGACACATTTCGCTGTAGTACACAGTGCAGTGACAGATACCTGCACCTTTACGTGACTGTCTTCACGCCTCTCTCTAAACAGGCTGTTTTTGTTCCTGTGCCTTTAAAAGTGAGTGAGAACTGCAGTGTGAGTGGGCGGGGTTAAACTAGGACAAGTTAGTGCTCATTAAAGTGAGTGAGATTCATGCTCTCCATGTTATGGATGCTTTAACCGTTTAAGATCCATCCATTCATGTAAAGTTCTGAAAACCTAACAATCAAGCTGTACCTAACAATCAGTCCTCTGAAGATTACACCAGCCTTGCCCCTCATCGTCTCCTCGCAGGTGTGATGTAATATGGAAAAGAATGCGGAATAATTAGATCATGACTCCGATTCTACATTATGAGAAAAACACGCACTAATAACAGAACCCTGCTAACAGAGCTTTGAAGACCGACTCTCTGTGTGTCACAAACAAAACATTGACTTTAGCCTCCATCACTGTCCCAGACTGCCATGTGTTTACACAGACAGGGATACAGAAATGTGACCCTGGTGTCTACAGTGAACATACACACACACACACACACACACACACACACACACACACACACACACACATTCCAACATAGTGAAGCAGTGTTGGGACTTGGGATCATTCATTTATTTCATATAAAGCATAAGCATATATTTAGTCTGTAATATATTTGGGTTATGTGTAATACGATTTGTATATATATATAATATGCACATATGATTTTATACAACATATCAATCAACACTGTTGCACAAAAAACTTTAGATTTGAAGGACAAGAAAAAAACTTCTTTACTTTCAGTGGAAGTTAATGTAAAAAAAATTATTCCAAGTCATTTTGGCAAGATTACGAAGATTTTGTGTGGTGATATATACAATATATGTAAAACCAACAAACTGGTATACAATCCTATTTCTATAATAATACATATTATTTTTATTATATGGGCAGATACCTGTATGAAACTATTCTAATATATATATATATATATATATATATATATATATATATATATATATATTAAAATACATTATATTTATATTTATGTATTTATTTATTTATAGCATGTATTATATATATATAATATATATACCATATATATAATATACATTTAGTATCCATTTGTATAGATAAATAATATTTTTAAAAGCAAATAAGCAAAGTTATCCTTATAAATATATAAAGTAGTTTTATTTTTTCAGATTAAAAAAAGTTTTTTTTAATTTTGAATGAAATTGTTTCTCCCTGTTTGCCTTGGCAATGTATGAAAACCAGTGAACACACAAACACACACACACACACACACACACACACTCACCTCCCAGGGTGCCGGCACACCACTGTTATGCTTCCATTCGATTACAAGCTTCTGCAATTCCATCCTTTCTTTCTTTGGCTATTGAGCCGGGCGGCCGCTGAAGTGGGGCTCCTCCTGCTGTGGAGGCCGCTGGTGGACAAAGCAGTGTTTGTTTGTTTGTTTTAGGAAACAATGGCCACAGATCTGTGTACAAACAATGGGAGGGACCCTCCTAATTAAGCTGATGAAATCTATAATCCTAAACCTACACAGGCCAGCAGTGTGTGTTTGCCACTAGATCTGATTAGAGTGGTAGTTCAGTGGGAAATCACACCCCCCCAGTTTCCCCCTCTTACCCCACATGTAGTCAATCAGCCAAGTCAAGTCTGCTGTCCTCTTTAGTTTTAGCACTGGAGCTGTAAGGCTAATGTAGCTACGTACCTGCAGACTGCAGGCCTACACCATCACACACTGGAGGTGGAGGTTTTCAGTAACTTCTAGTAGACTAGAGATAACTGAAGGATTACAGGGGGAACCTGTCTAATGACCATATTCAAATCTAAATGGATTCTTAACTATCGGCCACTATTAATATCACCACTATTACCCATCATTACTCTGACATGATCATTGCCATGACTATATTCAGTTATACGACACCGTGATTATTATATTATGATTATGAATATGCAGCAGGCCTGAGCAGGAGAACAGTTTAGATGGTTTGGTGACTTTTATCATTAATGTTTAAATAGTTCTGATCAGAGGAGGACGGGTCGGGTCCCCCTTGTGAGTCTTGGTTCCTCCCGAGGTTTCTTCCTCCAGCTCTGAGGGAGTTTTCTCTTCACCATGGTGGTCTTTGGCTGCTCACTGGGGGTCTTCTTAGGTTTTCATTTCTTCTTATGATGTTGATTTCTTTTATTTTTACTAATTACTGATTGTATAAAGCTGCTTTGTGACGATAACAGTTATAAAAAGTGCTAAATTTGATTTGATCTGGCAGACTTGAGATTAGACTTGATTATGTGGTCTCTGAGACTGTCTAGAACCTGGACTAGGTCCGTAAAGTCTAAAACCTGAACGTAAAACTAATCTTAACCCCATCACTGATGATAAGGTATTCGGCTGATTATTTCAATCTGGCCGTTG
This sequence comes from Salminus brasiliensis, assembly GCF_030463535.1. NCBI lineage: Eukaryota > Metazoa > Chordata > Actinopteri > Characiformes > Bryconidae > Salminus > Salminus brasiliensis. Next base: position 35,183,428 of record NC_132896.1, read on the forward strand.
CTCTTTACATTCTGTCTAATTTATTTATGTGTCTAATGGACACAGTGTGCTCCTAATGACCTAAAGACCTATGGCTTCCTGTAGCTGCTGCCCTCATTAGATTCAGACCCCTGACTCTGGCCTACAAAGCCAAGACTGGACCAGCCAGCCCCTCCGTATGGTCAATGGTCAAAACACAGATCTACACCGAGAGCCCTTCCAGCTTCAAGTACGGCTCGGCTCGACCCGCCATCCTTTAAGATCCACGGAAGACGAGCGTCCAGACTTTTTACTGTCCTGCACCGAAGTGGTGAAACGAACTTCCCCTGGGTGTCCGAACTGCAGAGTCCAACGCTCGCTGTCCTCAAACCCAGACTGAAGACCCTCCTCTTCTGAGAGGAGTAGTAGAGTCTAGTAGTAGTAGTAGAGTTTAGTAGAGTCTAAGATTAGAGGATCTGGATTTTAGTCTATTTAAACTAGCTGAGGTTCTTCTTCAGTAAACAGTGAAGCTCTTCTGTAAGAACTCTGGAAAAGAGTGTCCTGCTAAATGCAGTAAATGTGAATGTAATGTAATGTGAAGTGTATCTCTGGTCCTCTCCAGTTGGGCTGAAATGGTTTTCCTCATCGCTCTGGCTGAAAAACATCAAGGTGAAATTCCCAGAGAAGCTGTAACTTTTCAACATGCAGTCGTACGGTCAGATAGATTTACATGCTTCCGTGACTGACTAACAAGGTCAAGAACAGAGGGCTGATAAAAAAGGGAGTGAGAGTGAGAGAGAGAGAGAGAGAGAGAGAGAGAGAGAGAGAGAGAGAGTGAGAGAGAGAGAGAGAGAGAGCGCATACGAGAGCAGCTTCCTTCTTTCTCCAGCACTCCACTTCAAATCCTCTTAATGCACAGGAACACTGAGGAGCCCCAGAGAACGAAGCCAATCTGCCTTTTTTCAGTAGATTCACATTTTCATTCATGAAGAGTCTTTGTTTGGTCACATCCAGAAAAAAAACAAGAGCCTCACTTAAAGCGATAGTTTGCTGCTGACAGATCAAACTGACTCTATTATATATATATATATATATATATATATATATATATATATATATATATATATATATATATATATTATATTTCATCTTTAAACGCAGCTGAAGAATTAAGTTCTGCTTCTTTAGCTTCACACTGGAGCTGTAAGGCTAATGTAGCACACATGTAGAAAACGTGTATATCCTAGCTGTGCAGTTAATGTAGCTAATAAACACTGAGGCTTAAACACTAATGTAACAAACAAACAGTAAAAGTGCATATCCCACCAATTAGCACCGAACCAATGCTGTTAATGTAGCTAACAGGCAGTAGAGCAATGAGGCCAATGTAGTTAACAATTAGCATAAATGTATATCCCACCAATCAGCACTGGAGCTATGAGGCTAATGTAGCTAATAAATACTAAAAGCATATATCCTAAGTTAACAAGGTTAATGTAGCTTACAATTAGCAGAAATATATACCCCAACAATTAGCATTCATTCAATGAGGCTAATGTAGCTAACAATTAGTATAATTGTATATCCCACCAATTAGCACAGGAGCTATGAGGCTAATGTGGCTAACCCTATAATAGAGGTTTATATCCAACCAATTAACACTCAAGCAATAAGGCTAATGTAGCTAACGAGAGGCAGAAGTGTATATTCCACCTATTAACACTGGAGCTATGAGGCTAATGTGGCTAATCTAACAGTAGTAGTGTACATCCCACCAATAAACACTGGAGATATGAGGCTAATGTAGCTAATCTAACAGTAGTAGTGTACATCCCACCAATAAACACTGGAGATATGAGGCTAATGTAGCTAATCTAACAGTAGTAGTGTACATCCCACCAATAAACACTGGAGATATGAGGCTAATGTAGCTGATAAGTAGTATAAGTGTATATTCCACCAATTAGCACTGGAGCTACAAAGCTAATGCAGCTAACCCAATAGAAGAAGTATAGAAGAACCAATCAGTACTGGAGGTAAGAGGCTAATCTAGTTAACAAGTAGTATAAGTGTATAATCCACCAATTAGCACTCAAGGAATAAGGCTAATGTGGCTAATAAGCGATGCCAGTTTATACCCGACCAATTAGCATGGTGCTAACTGCAGGTTTAAATCATCACACTCTGCTGAAATCAGACCTTCTTGTATGCTTTCTGATGCTGCGTGGCTCATCGCTTTCTAGAATCATGGAAACATCTAGAAGGATGGTCCAGATGGCTGACACCGCTCTGCTCAGCTATGGAACGTTCTCTGGGCTCCTTTTAATCCTTGTGCACACACAGAGGCCAGAGAGAGGTCAGGGTTCAGGGAAGTCTCAGAGATTGCCCCGTGCATGTAAATCTGAAGGCGTTCAGAATGCTACTTTTCTTCTCTCTTTCTCGTATCCCTCTCGTTTTTTCTCACGCACTGACCCCCGGCTTCCGATGTCACAGACACATTAAAGGCGAGTTTATTATCGTGCCCCGCGGAAAGACAACACACTTTGAGTGGCTGAATTATGACGACAGTTGGAAATCCGTCGTCTCAAGCATGAGGCCAAATGGACTGTATTTCTTCCCTCTGTGAAAACATACATCACCCGGCACTGAAGGGCGGACGCTCAGCAGGTAAAGCATTCGGGAGTCCCGGAGTCCTCACTTTAACCAACACTGGGGTCCAGATCGCACCGATAAAGCAACTATTTAACCCTGCTGTGAACCCTCACTGAAAATATGACCCTGGCGTGGCACCGTCTCGGAAAAAGGTCAGCGTATGTAAAAAAAAAAAAAAAACAGCGAGAGGAAAGAAAATACCACGTGTGTCCGACGAGCCAGAGAAAGCAAACATTTGCTCAAGTTCATAAGCTTGTTATTTGGGTTTGTCTAAGATCTAATCGCCTATTCTGATTCGAAACACTTACACATAGTCAATATTGTCGGGGGGATCCTGACCATCTTGTTCGGTGTCCAGATTTGAATGAATGGACCTCAAAAACTGGTTCATATCGACTTAGCATCTTCTTCAGGAAACCAGGACAATTTTTTAACTTACACAATTAATTTCCATAGCATTTAAAATAAAATAATTAGGTCAGGGTGTTTCATCCAGACCAAGACCACAAGAAGAAACAAATAGGTTATAAAAGTAAGGCAAGCAGACTTCTTGAAGATGTAGACAAGCTCAGACCAAACGGATGAATATTGTAACTAAAATGTACCATTTAATCTATAACTAAAAGTGGCCCACAGTGTAAGCTTACATGCATGACAGTACATGACCCAAACATGGTCCAAGAGCTGACCCCTGTGGCATACCATAAGAAACAGTACACTAAAATGGCCCAGGAAAGGGACCCTATGGTATACCATACATAATAATGCATCAAATTAAAGTGGCCCAAGAAACAGACCCTGTGGCATACCATAGGTGACACTATACTAAATTAGACTGGCCCGTGAAGGAAACCCAAAAGATGAAACCTGTAGTAGACATACATTGACAGTGACAGTACAGGACAGGTGATCTCTGTGAAATACCATACATTACAGGACGCTAAACTGGCCAAAAATGTGACCAAGGAAAGGGGGCCTGCGATACACCGTACGTAACAGTATACTATGAATTAAAGTGACCCAAAAGGAGACCCCCTGTGGTACACCATACATGACAGTACGCTAAATTAAAGTGGCCAAAGAAACAGACCCTGTGGTACATGGATGGCAGTATACTACATTTATTTAGTATACAAAATAAATGTGGCCCAGGAGAGGACCCTGTGGCACACCATTACTCACAGTTTTTAAGGCTGATTGAATCTCAAAAAACTTCAGTTGCTTTAGAACCAAGGTGATGCAGAGCAGGTAACACCAAACAGAACACGCTATAGGGACACAATTAAGGACTGATTTTTTAAATAAATGAGCAGTCTATGCATTTGTTTCGATTGCTGAGGTCATAAGGTCATCATTCCTTCCATTAAAATTAATTTCAACATCATGTAAAAGCAAGTGTCCACTTCAGGTCATTTCAATTATTTATTTTATTTATGTTTTCTATTTTCTGTCACATTTACATTCACAAACACAGTCACCTCAATACACCAGTCTCTCACCAGGCCCACCGCTTCTAAAACATCTATCTAGCGGCTGTCAGTCAAGCGTTGCCCTGTGGGGTGTGAGTGAGTGGTGACTTTCCCAGGCTTGGGGTTGCGCTGGCATCCTCACGCTTCTTCAGACAAACAGATCCCATTCCACTGCAAACAGCTCAGAGTGCCCCCCTCACCCCTCCCGCCCCCTCCCATAACACAGTCATAATTCAAAACAAATGATTCCCGGCTTTGATGAGAGCACTTTTATGGGTCACGGAGAGCGAGTCTCCCCGCCGACATCTGTTTGATTTTATCTAGTTGAACTTTATCCTCGGCTGGAGATTTATCTGCCTGCATCGGGGCCGGAGAGACAGACTCGGGGAGAGGGAGGAGAGCGAGCAAGAGAGAGAGAGAGAGAGAGAGAGAGAGAGAGAGAAGAGAGATGCAGGGGGTCGGGAGAAGAGTGCAGGGTGCAGAGGACATGCAGGGGAAAAAATCGGAGGCGATGACGGCACCCCGAGAGATGAGCCAACTCAGACGACTGCAGTTGCAGGAGCAGTGCAGAGGCAGGGCCTCTAATTCTTTAGGACAGTGAAATTTAAGGAAAAATAAAAAGATTCGATGATTAAATAAAAACAGGAAAACCTACCAACAGCCAACAACACATAATCTGTGATTCTGCAGTGAATGACAAAAACAGCCCAACTTTAAAAGTCTACTGACATTAAATGGTCATTACATAATCATTTCAGTCAGCGGTGGGAATAAAGGCCAGGTGTAGTCGTGTAGTACATCATGAGCTGGTTGTTTAGTCAGCTTGTGTTTAGAGCTACAAAACTGAGGTTTACTGAGGTCCTTTATAAACTAATATCCTATTCTAGTGTATAGAAGTGTTTATTGAGGTGTTTATGGACTAATATCCCCTATTCTAGTGTATAGGAGTGTTTACTGAGGTGTTTATGGACTAATATCTCCTATTCTAGTGTATAGGAGTGTTTATTGAGGTGTGTATGGACTAATATCTCCTATTCTAGTGTATAGAAGTGTTTATTGAGGTGTTTATGGACTAATATCTCCTATTCTAGTGTATAGGAGTGTTTATTGAGGTGTTTATAGACTAATATCTCCTATTCTAGTGTATAGGAGTGTTTATTGAGGTGTGTATGGACTAATATCTCCTATTCTAGTGTATAGAAGTGTTTATTGAGGTGTTTATGGACTAATATCTCCTATTCTAGTGTATAGAAGTGTTTATTGAGGTGTTTATGGACTAATATATCCTATTCTAGTGTATAGAAGTGTTTATTGAGGTGTTTATGGACTAATATCTCTTATTCTAGTGTATAGAAGTGTTTATTGAGGTGTTTATGGACTAATATCTCCTATTCTAGTGTATAGAAGTGTTTATTGAGGTGTTTATGGACTAATATCTCCTATTCTAGTGTATAGGAGTGTTTATTGAGGTGTTTATAGACTAATATCTCATATTCTAGTGTATAGGAGTGTTTATTGAGCAGTTTATGGACTAATATCTTCTATTCTAGTGTATAGAAGTGTTTATTGAGGGTGTTTATAGACTAATATCTCCTATTCTAGTGTATAGGAGTGTTTATTGAGGTGTTTATGGACTAATATCTCCTATTCTAGTGTATAGGAGTGTTTATTGATGGGTTTATGGACTAATATCTCCTATTCCAGTGTATAGGAGTGTTTATTGAGGTGTGTATGGACTAATATCTCCGATTCTAGTGTATAGGGTTTATTTGAGGCGTGTATGGTCTAGTATCTCCTCTTCTAGTGTATAGGAGTGTTTATTGAGGTGTGTATGGACTAATATCTCCTATTCTAGTGTATAGGAGTGTTTATTGAGGTGTGTATGGACTAATATCTCCTATTCTAGTGTATAGGAGTGTTTATTGAGCGGTTTATGGACTAATATCTCCTATTCTAGTGTATAGGAGTGTTTATTGAGGTGTTTATGGACTAATATCTCCTATTCTAGTGTATAGGAGTGTTTATTGAGGTGTGTATGGACTAATATCTCCTATTCTAGTGTATAGGAGTGTTTATTGAGCGGTTTATGGACTAATATCTCCTATTCTAGTGTATAGGAGTGTTTATTGAGGTGTGTATGGACTAATATCTCCTATTCTAGTGTATAGGAGTGTTTATTGAGGTGTTTATGGACTAATATCTCCTATTCACTTTACACTTAACTTAATGTAAATGTCAAGACATTGCCAATATACTAAAGCTGTCACTGTAGTGGGACAGTGGTGAGTAATGCAGGTTATGAGCTTGTGATTTATTACGGTGTAGTTCAGGTAGGACCTTTAAGTCTTGGCCCTCTTAAAAGCCTATAATTATTTATAGTTCTGGCTTTAACATTTTGAAGTAACAGAAACACAAAAACCATGAAAATACAATAAAACTTAACCCATAATGTCGGCAACAAGAACATGCCCATTGAAAAGTACAGACTGAAGACAAAAGCTAGGCTCATTAAATTTTAATGCATTATTCCACAAATACATTGGCAAAGTCCTAGCGAAAGTGTCAAAACAATGCCATATGAGCCCATATAAAGCCCAATAAAAGCCCAGCCGTAGCCTTTCTGTACAATGTGATGGTCGTGACTACTAGAGGTTATGAGCTGGTTATTTAGTCAGCTTGTGCGTGGTTTAGTCAGAAGCGGTAAGCCCTGGTCAGAGCTCAGAGATTCCCAGACTTTTAGAGGTCTATAACTCATCGGTCCAGCAGTGGAGCCGCCCTGCATCCTTCCCAGTCTTTCAAAGGCCTGCTGCTGGAGACAGATACAGAGGTGTTTCAGATAAGGCCCGAGACGCATTAAGGGATTTGCCCTTTTAAAGTTGCTGAGGATTGTTTTTTTGCTCTCCGTCCAGCCCCTGTTTTTTTGTGCTCGTACATTTTTCTCAGAGGCTGGAGAGAAAAAAAAGGAGGTGAGTGTAGAAGAGAGAAACAGAATGTTAAGCACAGGGGCTTGTGGTCGCTTCCCAGCTCATAAAGGATCTAGAGAGGGACTGTGGGACAAAGCCAGCAGAAAAGCTGCATTCAAAGCAGTAGTTTGGTGAAAAAGTCACATTTACATTTTTTTCTCTTGAGTCAAAAGATATTCAATCAGCCAGGGACATGTTAGGAATGTCTATTTACTTTTGCACTGGAGCAATTATGCCAATTATCTTTATATTATTATATTATATATTATATTATATTTATATTAATATATTATTTATATTATTATATTATATTATTATATTATTTATTAAAAAATATAACGAATGCCCATATATATATATCCAAACTACTAAACACTAAACTAGGAGTTCTGGTTCATTAAAATACACTAGAATAGGAAATATTAGTCCACAAACACCTCAATAAACACTCCTATACACTAGAATTGAAGATATTAGTCTATAAACACCTCAATAAACACTCCTATACACTAGAATAGGAGATATTAGTCCATAAACACCTCAATAAACACTCCTATACACTAGAATAGGAGATATTAGTCCATACACACCTCAATAAACACTCATATACACTAGAATAGGAGATATTAGTCCATACACACCTCAATAAACACTCATATACACTAGAATAGGAGATATTAGTCCATACACACCTCAATAAACACTCATATACACTAGAATAGGAGATATTAGTCTATAAACACCTCAATAAGCACTCCTATACACTAGAATAGGAGATATTAGTCCATAAACACCTCAATAAACACTCCTATACACTAGAATAGGAGATATTAGTCCATACACACCTCAATAAACACTCCTATACACTAGAATAGGAGATATTAGTCCATAAACCCCTCAATAAACACTCCTATACACTAGAATAGGAGATATTAGTCCATACACACCTCAATAAACACTCCTATACACTAGAATAGGAGATATTAGTCCATACACACCTCAATAAACACTCCTATACACTAGAATAGGAGATATTAGTCCATAAAAATGAATACAGCATATACAGATCTGATGTAAACGCATATCCTCCTTTAGGTGGTCTTTGCTTTAACGTTTTAAAACGTTTTAATAAACACACAAGTGCCTGCAAATCTTTCTTTGTTACACACAGACACACACACACTTAGCTCTGTGGTTGTGCTATTTGTAGGGTTTTGCCTTTTACATCTCATACAGCAGGAAGCCACATCCCACTGGGAGAAACAAGGAAAAAAGTTTCTTTCTTAATTAAAGTCTTATAAAAACACTCATTTCACACAGGGAGCGATTCCAGACAGGAGTTTACTGGCAGTGGGAGCACAGCTGGATAGAACACAGATGCAAAAATATGCAAAAAAATGTATGAAATATGATATTGTGAGAGTTCCCATGTTGTGGTGTTTAAGGTGAGGTGCTGGATGTCTTAACTATAATCCAACTCGACTCAGAAACCCCGGAATTAAAACAATCAGCAACAGGAGAAAGAGCAAAACTGGAGACCAGAACAACAGGAACAGCACAATGATGGAGGACAAGCAAAGACAGCGCAAACGCAGGGGGATTAGTACACAAAGACCACCCGAAACACCTGGGCGGGATGACGAGGGGGGCAGGGCTACAAGGAAGACACAGGTGGGGGCACTAAAGACTAGGCGGAGCTGGAGCAAAGACAAAGACCAAAACATAAACAATGAAGCAGACGGACATGCTCAGAGTGAACAAAGAGCTGCTTATGAAGATGGAAATCTGGATATTCTCACATTTATTCAAATTAATATTCAGTACAGGAACTCTACGTCCACAGTACTGCAGCTCCGTCCAACACCTGTAGGATGACAGAACTGACAGAACTAATTATCTGATTCACTGATTCTCCTACTGAATACAATCAAACCTCTTTACCCTTCACTTACCTCAGTTCTCCATCTCTCTCTCTCTCTCTCTGTCTCTGTCTCTCTCTCTCTCTCTCTCTCTCTGTCTCTCTCTCTCTCTGTCTCTGTCTCTCTCTCTCTCTCTGTCTCTCTCTCTCTCTCTCTGTCTCTCTCTCTCTCTCTCTCTCTCTATCTCTCTCTCTCTGTCTCTATCTCTCTCTCTGTCTCTCTCTCTCTCTCTCTCTCTGTCTCTATCTCTCTCTCTCTCTCTCTCTGTCTCTCTCTCTCTTCTCTCTCTCTCTCTCTCTCTCTCTCTCTCTCTCTCTCTGTCTCTCTCTCTCTCTCTCTCTCTCTCTCTCTCTGTCTCTCTGTCTCTCTCTCTCTCTATCTCTCTCTCTGTCTCTCTCTGTCTCTCTCTCTCTGTCTCTATCTCTCTCTGTCTCTCTGTCTCTCTCTCTCTCTCTCTGTCTCTCTCTCTCTCTCTTTCTCTCTCTCTCTCTCCATATTTA
>NC_132896.1:35193088-35195588 GCF_030463535.1 Salminus brasiliensis
ATGCTGTGATGGGAATCGTATCTGGAAGCTCTGCTCCCAGAGGAGGATCCAGATACGTCACTGTAGCTCCAACAACAAGACCAGATAACAAACTGAGGCCAGTGTGTATTTTCACTACTGTGAAGAGCAACACGGCGGATCTCAGAGTTCAGAGAGGGAGACACACTGCATTACCTTTAAAAACATGTAAAACTGATACTGTATGTCCAAAAGTATTTGGACACCCTGAAATCAAGGGTATCAGTTGGGAGTTTGCCCCATTTTGCTGCAGTAGCAGCCTCTACTCTTCTGGAAGGTCTTTGCACTAGATATTGGAACATTGCTGTGAGGAGGATTTGATTGCATCTGTCCCCTACAGCGCAAAAGTATCAGTGAGGTCAGGTTCTCACTCCAGCTCACCTCAAAAGTACTGGATGGAGCTCCACCACCATCACCCCAGAGAACACAGTTTGTCCACTGCTCCACAGCTCAGTGCTGGGGGGCTTTTATAACCCTTACAGTCCACTGACCATTCTGACCAATCACAGATGTTCTGTGGGTGTTTGGGTGTATTTTTGCTCGGAGATTGAGTAATTGAGTAAAAGTAAAAGTAAAAGTATCCAATTTCACTAATACTCAACACAAAAGTACAAACCTTCACAATAAGTACAAAGTACACTCACACACACACCATCCCTCTCTCTCTCTCTCTCTCTCTCTCTCTCTCTCTCTCTCTCTCTCTCTCTCGCTCGCTCTCTGTCTCTCTCTCTCTGGAGTGGTTTAGGGGTGTTGGAGGAGCTCTTGTCCAGCTTGGTCAGAGATTAAAGCTGGACTGTGATTGGAGAGTAGGTTGACTCTGAGCATTAAGGGGGATTAAAGTTGGGCTGGCTGTGGCAAGCCCTCCACACACACTCTCTGTGTTTATGCACTGTTGCAGATCCCCTATTCACCCCTCTGTGTGTGTGTGTGTGAATGTGTGTGTGTGCGTGTGCGCTCATGGCCGCGCATGAAAATTTAAGTGTGTAACGTCTGAGCGTCTGCATTAATCCATTAATCCATTAATCCAAAATTAGTATAAAAGATCAGTCTCGGCCACCGAGGCGTGGAGGAGCGGAGCACAGGCCGGGCTTTAATGTGTGTGTGTGTGTGTGTGTATGTGTATTTATTTGTTTTTGTACATTTTAAGGACCAAAAGTACTCTGACTTTGCAGTAAAACTAGAGAAAACAAATTTTATTACCAAGAAGCACTTCAACTAAAACCTCATATCTCCAAAATAGCAGCTTTACAGGAGAAGGAAAAAACTTTCTTAACTTTCAGTGAAAGTCATTTCAGCATTTCTATTGGTCCATTCATCATGAAACTCATCATGAAACATATTTACATTATTGGGGAAAAGTGAAAAACTACAAAGTAAATATAAATAGGCTGTTATTGTATATAGACACTTACATATAATTCTAGTGGGACACACACACACACACACACACATATATATATATATATATATATATATATATATTCATATATACATATGCACAATATACATATATTCAATTATTAAACTGCTCATATGTGCAATAATTCCAGAGGTGTAATATTTGAACTGCTTCATACAGCATGTTCTATATTTATGCTATTTTTGCTAGTTTATTATATTTATAATATTTATAAAGCTATATATATTTAATTCTTTCTCTTTTTGTTTTACATTTTATTTGATAGAATATTTATGTTACAGAGTGTTTATTTTTACACAAAAGGTTACAACTGTAACAACTTCATATTTCCCTCCTGGGATCAAACAAGTATTTCTGATCTGATTCTGATTCTGATTCCGATCTGATTCTGATGTATCTGGCAACTTTACAGGGTAAAGCAACAATGTCTAGAACTTTGAATTGAAGTTAATGTAAATGAGTGAAAAGAGTTTTTTCTAAGTCATTTAGAGCAATTCTATTGGTCCATTCATCCAGAATTATTTACACAGTACAGAGCAGCTACAGGGATCAGCCCTTGGAGAAAACTATGTATAGAATTATGGAACATATGTATAGAATTGTCGCTGTATTATAAAGTGTGTGTGAGAGGAGATCAGGACAGGGAGTGTTTATCTACTCACTTTAACGCAGACGTCTCAGTGTGTGAGAAATGCTCTTCACTGCTTTAATGGATTAATTTCTGAGTAAATGTGAAACATCTGTAAGCCGAGACTCGGGGTGCATGAAGTGATGTCCAGTGCTTCACAGAGGCCTGTATTTTTCAACTGATTTAAAACATCTGCAAGTAAACATCAGCGCACCTGCTCTCCTCCGGCACAACAGGCCGGGAAATAAATGAGTAACACCTGGACGGTCCGTCCTACACCAATCATTATCATGGTTTTGGTCCTCTTATCACACCTGCTGGTGTTTATTTAGATCAATTGCCGTCCCGCTGGCCTCGCTGAGCGCTGCAGACCTCCAGTGGACGAGTGTGTGCTCCCTCTCCAGCCGCAGAGCACAGCACGTCTACACGGGACA
>NC_132896.1:35198088-35235588 GCF_030463535.1 Salminus brasiliensis
TGGCTTATTTCTATAAAACGGAAAGGAACGGAACCACGGCGCCCATGTTTCTTCTCCACCACTGATTAGGACCAATTAGAATTATGCAAATAAGTGACTCGTATAGAGGCATGCTCTTAACCAGTGCAGTGTAGGAGTGTCTGCAGTCTGTCTGGATTAGTGTGTGTGGTGATAAAGACTGGCTTTTACACCCCAAAACTGATTCAGCTGATTTCTTATTAGGGTGTGTGTGTGTGTGTGTGTGTGTGTGTGTGTTAACTCGGAAGCATGAAGCCAAGTTACTCACGTCTCTAATCTGGACCAGGACGGCCTTCCTCACGCCTGAGAGAAACCCGAGAACACACTGGCCCCCAAAACATGAAGCCTTCATCTACACACACCCACCCACACACACACACACACATACATGCTGTGTGTCTGCAGCTAATGGTTTTACTCTTGCCGTCTGCGCAGGAGAGAAAGGGGTGATTTAGAGTAGGTTTACATTCACAGTATAGGGGTCATGTGGAAGTGTGTAAATGTGTGTGTGTGTGTGTGTGTAGTATATATGCAAATCTGGCAGCTGTTTAAATTATTGCATGATGAATGAACCAATAGAAATGCTCCAAAATGACATAATTGGAATTAAAATCTTTTATGAACTTTATTGACTTTCACTGAAAGTTAAGAAGGTTTTTCCTCCTCCTGAGAGACGAGCTGTTTAGTGCCAGTATCCCTGCTAACAGAAAACGCTTCAGGAAACATTCTGACAACGTGTGACACATCACAACAATATTCAAATGTTTCTCACAAAAAATCACTGAGAAAACTGTCATACATAATCACAGTGATATCCAATATTTATTAAATGTTACATAAAATACATTTTATGAGAATTTATTTAGACATAGAATAGAATGTGTTGTGACCACTGACAGTAAAACGTTAAAAGTGGTTGTGATTGTAAGTGGTTTAAATACATCTACCAAATAATTATTTTTAATTATTATTAATTATGAGAATTAACATTAATTAAGAATTAACATGACTGGACCAAAAATGTTAAATAAAGGAATGTCCAGAAAACTTGACCAAAAGTAACATTTAGAACATTTAGTGTTCTAGTAACTGTAGAATATGTGGTAGTAGAAAACTGTTAGCTGGGATTCTATTATTATTATTATTGTTATTGTTATTGTTATTGTTATTATTCTCTGCAATGAATCAACTGGAGCGTAGTTCTTTAAAATGGACCGGACGGTTTTAGACTTTGACGAGGGCCAGATTTATGTTATGGGCCAGCTTTATGTCCCAAGCACCTCCTAAATGGCAAGGCTTTGGTTCTTGTTGGATGCGCTGTGTTTTGTCCTGAAGCAGTGGGAGCTCAGTCAGAGCGCAGTTTGGATCAGTAAGAGCTCATTACTGTTCTGTCCAATCAGAGGAAGGATAAACGCAGTGGGTGAGACTGATCTTCCTGTTCATGTGTTTGTTGATCAGAAGGAGAGTTTCTGACTCGGACTGAATAAACAGCTGTGAGAGTCCGACTCTGTCAGATCACCTTCAGGGACTGACCAGGTCAACTCAGAGCCCTCAGTGAGGATCACGTTGGAGATTCTTTCAGGATTTATTTGGAGGTTCATGTGGACATGCAGTGAGAGGTTAGCGAGCAAGTAGCGTTGCAGTTAGCATGATTAGCTAGCAGCTCTGCAACTCTGTGAATCATTTTTCGATTAATGAACCACTTGAAACACTTACTGTCCCACACATGGAGCAGTGCAGGATTTATGGCCTCTATTGTCATTAGAGCGTGCAGCAGTGTGGTACATATCAAAGGAATGACAAGGGGAAAGAGAACGAGTGTGTGTGTGTGTGTGTGTGTGTGTGAGTGTGTGTGAGTGTGTGTTTAAATGCATGGAAGCAATGGGGGAAGGCCATGTCTATCACAGAGGGAAAATGAGCGTATGTGTGTGTTTTAGTCAGTGGTGGGCTCATCTTGGTGTAGCAGTGATTTATGCAAGACACACACCCGAGTGTGTGAGTGGAGTCAGCGTTTTGAAGATGGAAAAAAAAAGAAGGTTTTTTTTCCCTTCATAAAGCCGGTGACGTTAAAACCGCACTGTTTAACATTCACATGTTTTACATTTTCAGCCGCGGAGAGGGTGACATTTCATTTCTCACACAGACTCTTCCCGCGCCGCCTAATTTAATTTATCCACCATCCCTCATCTCCACCCTGAGCACACCAAAAAAACAAAAACCTCTCAAATTTGTCCCACATTAGATTGTTTTCCCTCGCTTTAATCTACGCTCCGACACTGAGGCCTGTAAACAAGCGTCTAAATAAAAATCGACTCTGCTGGATTTGCTCCTCATTCCCTGTTTAATCACGCCGGCCGGTGAGCTCGAAAGCGAGGCACATCTTTCTCTGATTACTCTGAACGGAGCGAGTGATTAATAGAGGAGAGGATGGCGTACTCGTTCCAGAGGGAGGGAGGAACCAGTGCTGATCTGTTCTTCCTCTCTCAGGACGCCCCCCACCCCCCCACGGCCCCCTGCTGACCGCTCAAACACTTTGTGACCTAAACACCCACAGCAGGGCCTTCAGAAACACTCGGTCACTTCTCTTCAACCAGAGAGTCGGTCCACTGCACTTTCGGTGGGGGTCAAAGTGAAGAGTTTAGTCCCGGTCATTTTGGAGCATGAACTTTTATACACACACATATGTATATATATATATATATATATATATATATATATAATTTGTAATTTTAAAATATCTAAAACTTATATATACAATTAAATGTAAAATATATAAAAATATATCAACTGTTTATCTTCATCTACAGTAGCTGGGTGGATATATTAGATATATATTTTGTTGCTGTAATGCAAAAACCTTGTATCTCCAAACTTTACAGGAGAATTTAAAAACCTTCTTAGATTTCAATGGAAGTCAATGAAAAAAAAAAGATTTCTATTGAGAGTTCTATTGGTCATCATGAAATTCCTATACAGTGTAAATATCATCTGCCTGATTCACATTGTGTCAAAAAGAAAGAGAAAACACCAAAAACTTACAAAAAGGTACAAGGTTTTTGTGTGACAGTGACCACATACTGTATAGTGTAGTGTAATTTTACACAATGCTAAGAGTAACTGGTATTTTCAAATTACACAGAAAAGCAAAATATGACTAGTGTTTTTCCAACGACAGTAACAGATAGACCTCTATTCAAGTGAACACTCACCGCTCCTCTACTGCACAAGTTTCCCAGCATTGGACCTCATTCACCTTCTCAAACCCTCTTATGCAGTTTTTCAGAAGAGGTTTCTTATTTGTGATTTGTTCATTTTATGACGACAGTGGGATATTGGTGATGTTGGAGAACGAGGCCTGATGTACGTGGGTGAAAAGTACTATACTGTACTTGTCTTCATAATTTCCTCTTCTCAGTGCTCAGGAGCGTGTCCAAAGACTCTTTTTTACAAGCTTTCACAATACCTAATAAACCTGTCCTGTAATGTTTTTTATGAAGCCATCCCTGCAGTAATACTCCATGTCATACTGACTGCGTCAAGCTACCTTACCATCACCATTTAATGCTTTCCATACCATCTCCAACCAAGCCCGGCCCAGCTGCACCACGGCCCAGCGGCCTGCCACGTGACCCACACACAGCACTGCCATTCTAATCTCACACTGCTGGAGTTACACACTTCACCTCAGCTCAGCTTAGTTTGCTTTGCCCAGCATTTCTCCGGCAACCCTCACAGTCCTAAAGCAGCCTGAATCCAGGGCCGAGAGTCCAGCCCTTAATGAGACCAAGACAGCCCACCCCAGAGTATCAGGAAGAGCCTGAGGAAGACCAAGAAGGTCCAACTACTTCAGAAACTGTGATCTGTCGCTGTACTTTTCTCTGGTATTATCGAAATGCAATTACAGTAATGTAGTACTTTTACTCAATTACAAAATTTACTTCTTTAGAGTTATTTTGTTCAAATCTCTGCTTCCACACCTCAAACAGAAGCTTGTATCTCCTTATGTCAGATGTTTAAGTGTTTAGAGCGCCACCTTGACCCGTATTAGAGTGTCTGCAGAAACCTGCAGGAGATGGTGGCACACATCCAAAGTTCAGTCTTAGACGTCTGAGCACTATTCATCACATTCAGTGATGCTGAATGAACTGGAGAGGTCTTGTGGGGTCCATGCCTCAAAAGGTCAGAGTTGTTTTGGGACCGGTGGTTTTAATTTTATGGCTGATGGATGTAAAGTGGATGCAGCATGGATTAAAAGTTTACAGTCTGCACCTTCCTCACAGTTCCTCCACTTTTCTCAATCCGCTATGGTTTAGAAATGATGAAACGCACTGTAAGAGGCTGTGTTTTGCTACGAAGGATCCAGCAGGGTTAGTAATGCGTGCCTTTGTGACTGTAATTAGCAGCTCTGCCACACAAACTGCACTGGGCTTACTGGTTTGAATCTGTGCAGTCTGCAGATCAGAGCAATCCTAATGAAACACATTTTACGCAGAGGAGAGGAAAAAACACAGCGCTAGTAAAACGAAAGAAGAAAAAGGTTTAAGAGGCTCCAGAAAGAAAGCTGAGAAACCAGCGGCTGGCACGAGTTCTGCCCAAAGCTGTGTGTGTGTGTGTGTGATGTGTGAGGCGCTTAGATTTTCCTACTGCACGACGAGGAGCCTTTTTTTCGGAGATACCGGCTGGCATAACACACCAATACATGCTTACACACACACTTTTACCACCACCCCAGTGTGCAGCTCTGTTGCAGCAAGTCTGAATGGGCCTCTGATTGTGAAAAGGCTTCTTTAAACCATCAAAGCAGCTTCAGGATCATGTTGAAGCTCCACTGACTGTATCAGGGAGAACAGCGTCTCTATCGGTGCTACTCCGGGCTCGGAGCTCTGCTAACTGCACTATGGAGCTCTGGTGAAGCGAGCAGGACGGAGCTCTCCAGAACTGCTGTGTAACGCTGCAGAACCCATAGAGTCATATTAGTGTAAGATCCTGTAGTATTACTCTACCCCCTCAGCCCACATGCTGCTCTACCTCTCAGTCAAGCTTCTGCACCTCTCAGCTTGTCCAGAAATGCATAATGTGTAAAACATGTCCTTCAGGGGGTCTCAAAGTGTGAATTATACCTACAGACTGTAGAAAAATACCAGTTCTCACATTCTCCAGCTAGCAGAGAACATTATAAAACATTCAGCCGTTCTATCGGTCAGTGTGTCAGCAGTGGGTGTCTGTAGTGTCTGTTATTCATGTGGAACTGATGTACATCCAAGGAACCTCAGTGCATGTTTCCGCTCATTCTCGAGGCAGGCGTTGGGGTGGATCACATGACTCATGGTTTCTGTCAGCAGTGACTCGAACGCGGTTGGTGGTAAACATTTGTTTGTGTTTTCTCGTGCAGGCTGGAGCTTAATTTCAAAGGGATGTGTGTGTGTCGCAGTGTAAAGCTCGATCCCAGCGACAATGAGAAACACATTTAATCACTGAAATGTCAAACCCACCACTGCACCCTGCCTCGGTGACACACAGCACTGTGCACAGAAGGACCATTCTAAATGCACCATACGTCCAAATATTTGTGGACACCCTTTCTAATGAATGCATTCGGCCACTTTAAGTTGCAGCCATTGCTGACACAGATGTGCAAATGCACACACACACACACACACACACACACATACACACACACAGCTTGTCTAATTCCTGTAGAGAAGAAGTACTGCCAATAGAATAGGACTCTCTGGAGAAGATCAACATCATGACCCTATTGGCTCCATGCTGCCTAATAAAGCCAGGTGTGGGCTAGAGGGGTATAAAGCCCCCCAGCATTGAGGAGCTGTGGAGCAGTGGAAGAACTGTGTTCTCTGGAATGATGGTTGTGGAGCTCCATCCAGTACTTTTGTTTGGGATGAGTTGAGGAGTTGAGAATGAGGTGGGGTGAGGTGTTTTCAGAATAACAGTGAATGAACAGGTGTCCCAATACTTTTGTCCATACAGTGCTGCAAAACATCTATGCGTGCACATGCAAGCAAAGCATGCTGCACTTTTCTGACTGTGTTTTATGAGCTCATGGCTTAGTTAGTTAGTGCTAAGCTCCTGAAGGCTGATGGCAAGGCCAGTCGCTTTGATAGCTTTCAACACACCACGCAGTCCGACTGCCACGGTGCTGACAAGCAATGTCACTGGCAGGACCACCAACCTTCGCTTCACAAGGGCCAAAAAAATCCCTCTTTTAATGGTGAACAAATTCAATATCAAGCACCATGTTTGAGGTTGGGGGTGGTAGGATGTTTCTACCGATTTTAATTCAATTTTGAAAATTAATAAAAAGGTGGTGACATTTCCAAATGTGTCCTGGAAGAGTGAATGAGAAGTAATATGTCACTTCTGTTTTTTGAAAGAGATCCTTCAGTGTAGGGGGGAGGTGTTTAAAATTAAATTAGGATTCTCTCGAAGTCACATTTGCCACAGATGACATTTAACGAGACCCCTGTGCACTGATGGTTGACAAGCTTTTCATTAAACACAGCCATGCTCTTTCCTTACATATTAAAAACATCTTATTTCTACACGAGGAAGGAGAGGAAGCCGGCTGAGCTCACATTCCCTACGACTACCTGTTGGAGGAGCGCTTTCCAGGATGAGGGGACAGAAATTTGTCCTTCTCAAAGCTATTTAACATAACAATAATGTAAGTACTTTTTTCTGTAATTGCATTGTAGTTAACCACTTGATAAGAATGACTCTAACTGCTTAGCAAATAACTAGAAATGCACTTTAGCATACCATCCAAATCTGCAAGACAGCAACTTTGCAGGAACATGAAAAAAAGCTGGACTAGAGGGGGTGTATAAAGCCCCCCAGCATTGAGGAGCTGTGGAGCAGTGGAGGAACTGTGTTCTCTGGAATGATGGTGGAGGAGCTCCATCCAGTACTTTTGGGATGAGCTGGGGAGTTGCGCTAATGCTCTGAGCAGGCGTCCCAATACATTTGTCAATATAGTGTTTATTTGATTCCTGCTGATCTGCAGGAGTTGTAGATATGTTAGTTTAGAGGGAGTTGATAAAAGGTAAAAGGCCTCACACTCTCTCTGGCTGAGGCAAAATGTGTGTTTTGTATGACCTGCCTTATTGCACACACACACACACACACACACACACACTTTGGGTTGGATCCCTGCTTTAATTTGCTGGAGAGGAGATTTGGGTGAAGATCAGTGACATTAAACCCTCTGCACACACTCCTCCCTTTGCTCCCTCACACACACACATATGCGCTCACGCAGCAGGCTATTGCATGAACATGCTAATAACTAACTTCTACCTCTACTCCAGTATATGTAATATATATATATATATTTATTATTAAGGCATATTTGTTACAGTGGCCACATATGGATCACATACACACAGTCCAGCTCTTTAGATGAGGTGTTACTAACTAATTAAACTAGTTCACTCACACTGGAGTATTGTATTCTTCATCATTGTGGTCAGGCTGGTAACAACTGTTCGAAGTATTAAGGGACTCTGGGTATGATGCAGATGGTGGTCAGATGATTGGCAGATCAACATAGGTGCGGTCTGGCTTGTGAGAATCCAGTTTGGGTCCTTTTAGAGTCACTATTACAGTGATGTAGAGCTCGTGGTGAAACGTGTAAATCATGGGTCACCAAGCAGGAGCTCCAGTGTAAATAGTGCGAACCTCTGGATCCATTTCCATGGTTACACTACACCTATTTCCACAGAGAGGCTGTGCCTGTATCCTTGGTAACACTACATCAATTTCCACGGTAATGTCATAGCCGTTTCCATGATTATGCTACGCCCATTTCTGTGGTTACGCTATACCCATGTTCACTGTTATGCCACCAGGGACCTGGTTCCAGCACCCCCTTTTATCGTGGCTTTGCAACCTACACACATGTCCTTTGTCATATACCCATATACCCATGTTTATGTTTTTGATTTTTTTTGACACCTGTTTCCATTGTTATGCTGGACCATTTACATACTCCTGCCATGGTGGCGCTACACCCTTCGTAAGGTTTTATCCATTTCCATGGTAACACCATACCCATTTACATGGTTATAGTACATCTGTTTCCATGGTTACACTGTACTTTTTTTCTACACTCATTTTCTTGGCAAAGACCAGACCCGTTTCTATGGCTCCTTTCAACATGCTACACCCATTTCATTGATTTCACTACAGCCTTTTGCAGATGATGTAGTTATGCTACACCCATTTCCATGCTCATGCTACTTTATATGATAATGCTGGAAACGAGGAGCTCTGAGAAGATTCCTCCATTAACGTCTGAACAGTGTAATAGTGGAGAAACCTCCCCATTTCCAAAAACAAAACTTCACCCTTGACTTACAGCACTGGACAGGAAGTGACCACTGACTGACAGGCAAGCCCACCAGTCCCAGGAGGTCCACCAGATGCATGTAGAGGCAGCCGACATAAAAAAAAAAGAAATGAAAAAAAAAAAAGAAAAGGGAGAGGGAAAAGCTCGCTGAAACTGGAGCCAAGGCCCACCTGTCTGTGGGCTGGGTGGGTGGTGGTGGGGTTGGGGTGGGGGTGGATGAAATAAAGTCTGTATGAAAGCACTGTGATCATAACCTTCCCATTCACAACCCAGCTGTCTCTCCATGACGCTGCTGCCCTGGCCCCAAAATGTTTAATCACAGAGCAGCGTACGGACGACTGGACTGTTCCTCTGACTGTTAACCTTCATATTCAGAGCCTGGACGTGTCAGAATAATACAAATAAAAGACATTTGCACTGTGCATTTGTGCATTTATGTGTTATGAATTATAAATTAAAAATAAAAGTGAAATGTTTTGGATGTAATAAAATTTCAAACAGAAAATAATTGAGTTGAGAGACAAAAGTGTGATTTAACAGCATCTGCAAATGACCATGAATATGTATATGTTTAAAATGCACTGTATATGAATAATTCCATCATTGCCTCATAACGTATGAGTGAAAAAAATAATTTCACTGTATTCCTTTTCAAAACAGCAACCACAATTTACAATATATATTAATATGAGACTATGGACTATTTCTGTTGGTCCATTCATATCGTATAATTGTAAGTACATAACCTCATACATAAAAAGAACCATGTCGATAGTTTTCACGTAAAGAATCACGTGAAGTGTGTTTCTGAGTTGTTGGACGTGAAGGTTAAGCATGCAAACAGCCTTTAGAAGCTCACAGGCCTACGAGTGTACATGACTTACACATTCCCCAACAGCAACACTCACTTGAACTCGAATTTCCCAGTGTAACAGCGCTGACCGTATAGGCCAAAGAGAAGGGTATCTTATTTTTAGATCCAGAACTAGATTGAAACAAGCACCATGCACTTTAGAGCCACACTCGCTCTCACACACGCCCTCCGAAAATAGCCGAGGCACATCCATTTATCCAATCGAGAGGATTTGAAGGCCTAAATAAAAACCAGAGATGTTTACTCATGCGCACTTCTCTCTCCGGTGAGAGGAAAACAGGCGCTAAGCCCCAATCAGGCTTAAAAAGGCACATCGTTAGTCAGCCAAGGCTAGGAATAGCAGGCCTGGGTAAAAGAGGCCTCCTGAGATTGGGCCCATATTTTGATCTAATTATACGTTGGCCTCCACGCAGAAAAAATGATTAGCACTTTGGTACGGTAATGTAATTAGTAAAGTGGACATGTGGGAATGGGTGCCAGCATCGTTTTGGGTGACAAGTGAATGGAAAAGTCGACCTGGTTGGAAATTTAAGGGAGTGCGAGAGCAGAGGATTCGCTTTCAGGAGAGATGAGACGATGCATGACAGCATTAATGAATTACTTTCTAAGAAAATGATTTCTTTAGTTAAAAAGGCCTTTTAAGATCTAACCGATTAGCATGCATTTGAATCTAATACAATTACTATACACACTAATGATTGACCTATTAACCCAAATAAGAGGTTAAACACTTTAGTTTCTCATGCTTGTAACTGCAGCACTTACATGTGGCTTTACATTTTATAGTAGATTATTAATCTTCATTATAGGTCTATATTATTCCTTCTGTATTCTGTATAGTATATTTTGTATTTGATAAGAAGAATAACAACATTGGGCAACTTTAGGGGTTTAAGGGGTTGAATCGCATGGGGAAAAACACTGAACTGCTTTATTTACTGTTTTTTCTACTTTTTTATTCATTTATTTCCTCCTGTTTGGCGCCCTAGGTCGTTTTCGAGCCATTTTTGAGCTATCAGGTCAGGTTACATTTCACCATCCTCCTGAGTGGAAATTCTCCGGGGCAGCGTTTTATTTTCCATCCGGTTTGGAGGGGATTACCTGAGCTTTGGAAGCTCACTCAGCCGTTGCCCACTGTCCCCTAGCTCCCTGCGCGGAGACGTCTTGTGGCTGGGGCGTAAAGTACCCGTCATTTAGCTGCTAAATGCCCCTCGCTCCCCCTCGGCTCCTGCCAGCGCCTCGTTCTTTGACTCTCTCTCTCTCCTTGGCCTTTCCCTTCAGCCTGAGATCCAACGTGTTAATAAGGGAAAATTCGGAATAATTCAAGCCAGTTGTTTGGCTCCCGTACCCAACCATTAGACGTCTCTCCACACCCTAATGAAAGTGTTCATTACTGCGAAAAAAGAGAAGATGCCTTTCATTCCACTCGAGCTGTTGGCAAGCGCCTGACGGAGCAGTATCTCTACGATGGTGACATTATTATTTTTTGGCACCGAGCGGGCGGAGGGGTTTTATGGAGGCTGTCGTCCTCTCCTCTCTCTCACTGTCATAATTCATCGTTTTCCAGACCAGCTCCAGCTCCAGCCAGCAGCTTAGCGCTCCGACCCAGATTCTGTACGAAAATCAGGCCGCAACAAAGCGGTTCTCAGGCTGGATTCTCTTAGTGGAGTTCTCACAGAGCCAATCAGAGAAGGTTATGGTGGCGAAAAGTGATCAAGTGCAGCTTTTGATTAGTCAACGACTGTAAAATCAAGAATTTCTTTATAAAACACCAGAGTTTCCTCCCTGTTTTTTTTCCGTTGGGTTCAGAAACAGAAACAGCCTTACAGCCGTTACAGGACGCCTCGTAGGAAACTCTGAGCCTCTCGGGAACTCTCTTTATTTTCACTTTAAAAGTTATGTAATTCAATAGTGTGAACACAATATCTGCGTACTCCTCGTTTGTTGTTTTTTTGATGTGGTGTCATTACCCCAGAGTAAAAATTTCAATCACCTTCTGCTGCTATAAAACCAGGCCGAAGCTAACGGCATGCGCTCTCTTCTCGTCCGCCTCGCTCTTTTCCTCTTTACTGCTGGCCCAAAGGGCACGTCCAACAGCTCGTGTTGCCGCCCAGACCGAGCGCGGGGAGCTCATAAAATCAAACCCCAACGCCCACCCCTCCCCGACGCCCCCGTCCCCTGCTCGCCCACCTGTTGCTGCTAGGCTGGATGCAGCAGTGGGGTATTTAAGACCCACCTGCGACTGAGCAGTCTGAGAAGGAATATGGAAACTTCATCAGTAAAGTTTGAGCAGCAACAACAAATAGACTGGCCTTAATACACACCCCTGTGGAATTCCTGAGCCAGGGGTGTCGGCTAACACCTTCGTTTCAGACTATGTCACAGACGCTCTTTGACCTGCTATTCAGTGTTAACTTAAAAAGCACTCTGGGTGTGTTTGAGTCCATCTCTGACAACCTAGGGTCTAGAGACCTTCAGAAAGAGGTGATAAAGGTTCTTGCAGGCAGATTTAACTGGCTAATAAACACTGAGGTTTGGTGACATCATGGAAGGATCAGTGATACTGAATTTCAGCGCAGTGCTCGACACTGACAGGACTTTCAAACACAAAATCCCATCGGGAAAACAGAAACACTCTAACAGTGCTAACTTCACATTAACTTGAATAAACCTTATGATTAGTTGTTTAATTTCATTTTCCATTAAAATGATCAAAACTCCAGTCTTTTCTGATTACATAAGCTCAACTTAAAACTACAGTAACATCTAATACAGCTGTTTTAGAGTTAATCAGCTTGAGTCACTCAATGCAACCTTCACACTTCGCTCCAAACACCCTACCTTACATTTTTCGATTCTGCAATTTAGTTTCAAAATCAATTTCCAATACATTTACGTTCAATTTCTCTCTTTTCAGCACACAACCACACCAGGCCATTTCTTTTAGGGCTGTTAAGTTGTGGACGGCTGCAGCATCACTTAAACTCATGCAAACTGATCTCCTGAAGGTGTGATAAAGACCAGCAAAGCTTTTTAATTAAATTGATATTGTTGTTTCTAAAATAATATGATTGAGACGGCGTCTCCGTCATTCCCACTCCAGGACGGAACGCTGCTGCTACTGCACTATGGAACCTCTCTTCAGAACTGGAAAATGCTGCGTAAGCATTAATATTAAACAAGTATAATGCTGTAATGCACTTTTGTAGTTATGCAAACCAAAGCAGAACCTGATATGGGGTTGAATTTCAGTTCAGGTCTTATTAGTGTTCACACTGACGTATTAGAAACAAAACTAATCTGATTATTTGAGATATTATTTGATGCTTACTCAGCGGCATCAGTGCCTTAAATCCTTTAAAAATTGTAAATGTAAGCCCTCACTACATTATCATCACAATTCACACCAGATCTATAGGCCCTAACATAGAACCCTGTGCAATCTGATAAGCGGCTAAAGAATAGTTTTGGCTTTAAAAAATAATAACTGAATAGTACTGTACTCTGGGCTGGCTGAACCAATGGGAGTGAGTTACTTACTAAGCTACACCAGCCATTCTTTTTTCAGTGTGTACTTTGCAGAAAACTGTGTGTTAGAGTGCTAGGATTTTGCCCCTGCCATGGCCTTCTAAGCTGGGATATGAAAAGAGAGTGTAATCTGCGCTGTGATCTACCCCTAAGAACACGCTGTACACATGCATTTCTGGACAAGCTGAGAGATACAGAAGCATCACTGAGAGTTAGAGCAGCATGTGGACTGAGGTGGTAGAGTAATACTACAGGATTGTACACTAATATGACTCTATGGGTTCTGCAGCGTTACACAGCAGTTCTGGAGAGCGCCGTCCGGCTCGCTTTATCCGGAGCTCCATTGTGCAGTTAGCAGAGCTCCGTGGCGAAGCTGCTGTTTCTGAAATTGTAAAAATGCATGAAAGGGAAGGAAAACTAACAAATGAGGCCGACCTGTTTGTAATCAGAGTAAAGCAAATGGAATTCTCTGCTCGTCCTCTTTGCTCATCCCTTTCTCAAAGTATCTCTGTTTGTTTGACATTGATTGGTTTTTATGAGGCTCGCTTGAAACTCGAACCCTGACGTCTGGCTGGTGAGTCATCGTCCAGGACGTGGGGTGGAGGGGGGTGCGGTCACCCGTGGCAAACTTGGACCGCACTTGACTCCCCGTACCTTTGGTGACATGACTGTCCGCTGTCGAAACAATGGAGGGATTACGGCAGAGGGTTCTATTTAAAGACCAAAGCATCCGAGTGGAGATACGCTGGGGTTCGCTTGTTCGCTCTGGGACAACCATCATCATCATCATCCCCATCTGCCAGGGACACTGCCAGGGCACTAAACAAAACTAACATTTACTCAGTGCATGTGTGTGTGTGTGTGTGTGTGTGTGTGTGTGTAGGTTCGGCGTTCATTCTTCTGCCTACATTTTTGAGCGCTCGCTGGAGATGAGGCCGAAATCCGAGACGCACATAAATTAATAGCACAGATATTCTGGCAAATATTCAAACGAAAGGCCGTCTTATTTATTGCGACGGAGAGATTGACCCATTAGAGGAGCCATAATTCCTGGCTGTCATGGCATTGGCATGTTTTTAATGGCGAGGGGACTACCTCTCTCCCCGGATCATGACAAGTATTGATGGCGGGATGAAACCTCGCCTGCACAACAAGCAAATAGGAGACACTTGTGCTGCATTGTTCTGTGGCGAGCTGTGCCACTTATTTTTAGCCAGTTATTGCGGCTCTTCCACAGATCCTCATAAGGCGACTGCACCGCCGTCGACTATTATGTTTTTCGGCACATCATGGCCATCATGTTTTCCCTTCTCAGCTGCTGTTTCCATCTGAAACGATTGGCATGGTTTTATTGGTTGATTACTAATAAAAACAGATTTTGAATGTAAAAGCAGAGCACGCAGATACTGGCCCATAATAAAAAAAACATCATGATTAGGACACATTTATACTTAGAAGAACCAAAGGTAGGTAGGTAGTTCGGTAGGTAGGTCAGTAGCTAGGTAGGTCAGAAGGTAGGTAGGTAGGTCAGTAGGTAAGTAGCTAGGTTAGTAGGTAGGTAGGTAGGTCAGTAGGTAGGTAGGTAGTTCAGTAGGTAGGTCAGTAACTAGGTAGGTCAGTAGGTAGGTAGGTCAGTAGGTAGGTAGGTAGTTCAGTAGGTAGGTCAGTAACTAGGTAGGTCAGAAGGTAGGTAGGCAGGTCAGTAGGTAAGTAGCTAGGTTAGTAGGTAGGTAGGTAGGTCAGTAGGTAGGTAGGTAGTTCAGTAGGTAGGTCAGTAACTAGGTAGTTCAGTAGGTAGGTAGGTCAGTAGGTAGGTAGGTAGTTCAGTAGGTAGGTCAGTAACTAGGTAGGTCAGTAGGTAGGTAGGGCGGTAGATAGCTCAGTAGGTAGGTAGGTAGGTCATTAGGTAGGTAAGTAGCTTGGTAGGTTAGTAGGTAGGTAGGGCGGTAGGTAGGTCAGTAGGTAGGTAGGTAGGTCAGTAGCTAGGTCAGTAGGTAGGTAGATCAGTATGTAGGTTTGTAGGTATGTAGGTAGATCAGTAGGTAGGTAGGTTTGTAGGTATGTAGGTAGGTAGGTCAGTAGCTAGGTAGGTAGGTATGTAGGTAGATCAGTAGGTAGGTAGGTTTGTAGGTATGTAGGTAGGTCAGTAGCTAGGTAGGTAGGTATGTAGGTAGATCAGTAGGTAGGTAGGTTTGTAGGTATGTAGGTAGGTAGGTCAGTAGCTAGGTAGGTCAGTAGGTAGATAAGTAGTTCAGTAGGTAGGGTGGTAGGTAGGTCAGTAGCTAGGTAGGTAGGTCAGTAGGTAGGCAGGTAGGTCAGCCTGCAGTTCCTTCTCCAGCTCCTCACACAGACCACCTCATTAAACTGTGTCCTTTAAACAGTTATTTCTTCTCTGTTTGTTTGTTGTTATTGTTTATTCTTGTCTTTATCCTTTCAATTTTGTTTGAGGTCATTTTTATTGTCTTCTGCTCAGGACGTTT
This sequence comes from Salminus brasiliensis, assembly GCF_030463535.1. Taxonomy (NCBI): domain Eukaryota; kingdom Metazoa; phylum Chordata; class Actinopteri; order Characiformes; family Bryconidae; genus Salminus; species Salminus brasiliensis. The sequence continues at coordinate 35,213,354 of NC_132896.1, forward strand.
ACGGTACGTCTTGGTTCATTAAATAACTCATAGAAACAGTGTGCAGCAGATTGATACCGTGTTTATAAAAAAACTAAATAACAGCATGGCTAAACGTTCCTCAACCAATCGGTTCGCATGGCCGGAACTAACTGCTGCAGAAAATCTAACAATAAACCACAAATAACAGAGCTGTGGGAAAATCACAATAATACACCTGAGGTCCGTGCTATAATGTAAGATACTGGCACTGGTGTACTGATCTATACTCGTGTGTATATATATATATATATATATATATATATATATATATATACACATATAAATGTTGCCTGCAACCACAGAACACCAACATCTCATGTTATAGATTGATTACAGTACATTAACAATACACATGTATAAATTTTTCCTTTTATATTAAAGGATGGTCTATTAACTAAAAAAACTCAAAAATGAAAAGTGTGAGAACGATTTGGGTTGCTGTGATAACTAAATTCAGACTGTGAGGGGAAAGCTGATACAGCATCCAAAGCATTGGAGATACAGCTTTAATTAATTAGTTACACTCTCGTTAGCCATCAGCATGGAGAACTGTGTTAATTGCAACTGTGCCAGAACTCAGAGAGGGGGGAATTCCTCGGGATATCATTTCTGTGTGAATTAACAAGGTGAGGGAATCAGTCTTCACAGGCTCCAGACAAACTTCTCAGCAGATTCATCACGTAAATGAAAGCCCAAAAGCACAAAGCAATATTCGCAGTGAAATACGGCGTTTGTTCTTTGGATGCCCCTTGAATAATTAAGACAGAGAGAAAGTACTGAGGAGTGATGGCGGATAGTTAACGGCACATTGTTTAACAGCCTCTTCAATCAACCCCTTTTTGCTCTTTTCATGTTAGACAAGAGCGCGGTCCGCCCACCAGCGTTTTTATACTTGGTGTAATTTTGTAGAGTTCGGTGGAGGCCCGGCGGAGGTCCGGTGGAGGCCCGGTGGGGGCCCGGCAGAGCAATGCACGATGAATTACTCATGGAGGAGGTTTGGGGAGGGGGGTGGGGGTTATTCCTTCAAATCCATATTGATTCCTCTTATAGAAACATGGCGTTATGTGGGTGTTGGGTCGGGTTGAATAACTACCCCGCGTTTGGAGGTATCGCTTACAGTGGCTCAAAAAGAAACATCTGGGCAGGCGAGCCTCCAAGAAACACAAACCCTGCTGAGTGGGGAGAGCTACGTAACGCTGGATCTGGCAACCCATGCAAGTCAAAGCTCCTCCTACTCCTCTTCCGTCCACATGTATGGTATTGGCCGGAGCTGCAAACACCTACACCTTTCTCTTATTTTTGTTTTCCCTTCAGAAATGTGCTCAGGCGATCGTTCATCAGGCGACGCTCGGTTGAGATGACAAAGTCAATAGCTAATTTAATTGAAATACAGGAGGATTTCGGGACATGCGCAGGCCATCTGTTTTCAGTTTGATTCTGGAGATATGTCAGCAGGGTGCAGCTCAAATAAGATCTGCATGCTCTCACACACTCTTACACACACTGATGCCTCTCTGCTTCTATCTACAACAGTCTAATGATGAGACAAGCAAATGTACTTACACTATTTGCCCTTCTAATGAATGCAGTTATTGCTGACACAGATGTGCAAATGCACAGACAGCTTGTCTAGTCCCTGTAGAGAAGAAGTACTGCCAATAGAATAGGACTCTCTGGAGCAGATCAACATCATGACCCTATTAGCACCATACTGCCTAATAATGCCAGGCGTGGGCTAGAGAGGTATAGAGCCCCCCAGCATTGAGGAGCTGTGGAGCAGTGGAAGAACTGTGTTCTCTGGAATGATGGTGGAGGAGCTCCATCCAGTACTTTTGGGATGAGTTGAGGATGGGGTTGGGTGGTGATCATCATCATTATCCAACATCCTGACCTCACTAACACTGTTGTCACAATGCAATCAAGAGCAAGCAAAATCTAGCAGAAAGTCTTGAAATGAATGCGCAGGTGTCCCAATACTTTTGCCCATATAGTGTATGTATTACTTTTGTTCCTTAGAACTTGTATTGTTCAACACATTGCCTTAATATGTTGAAATAAAAGTTATTATTGTGATGTTAGCTGATCATGTTGAGATGTGGAGTCTAGTATTCCAGCAGAGCTTTATCCATAAAAAACAACCAGAGGTGTTTCCTTCTTCTCATCAATGAAGCTAGCTTTGCAACAGAGCTCTCAGCAAGGGGCCTTTCAAAGCATGAGCGAAGCAAGGCCAAAGTTTTGGTGCATCACCACATTTGACACCAGAACAAGACAAAGCGAAGCGGCCTAAACCCAACTCCAAACTCCACCTCACCACAACACACAGTGGTTTCCTCCACAGCCCGAGCAGATTCCTCTCAACACTCATCAGGGTCCTGGGGAGAGGAGAGCGATGGTGCAGTACAACAGAGAACGAGCCCCACAGAGAGAGGAAAGCACTGATGGAAGAAGAAAAACGCCCATGGATCTGATCCTCTGACTCCACCGACACACTACACTGCCGACTGACCGCACAGCTCTGGCCGCGAACCATCGCGAGTCTGTTATCGTTATTGGGATTTGCTTTCCGTTTTCTCTCTTTTGCACGTCTTTCGTCTGCAATCACTTACAGCCACATCAGCATATTCGTCCTCACGGATGACATCTGAAGGCAATCCGCACAGAAGCAGTGAAAAAAAGTCTTAAAGCAGCGACCAAAGCCCCATCAAAAGCACAAGCGCCTTATTTTACTGCAATAAAAGCAAAAGTGCTTCCTCAAGGCGCGGCCTGGGGAACTCGTGCAGCATTTTTACCATTACAGCCAAATGTATTATTATCAAAGGCTGAGAAAGGCCGAGACTATAGAGTTCTACATAATAGAAATAATCGCAACAGTGTACTTATGTTATCTCAGCTTTCGCCCAGTTAAAGCATAGCTGACATTCAAAGGGTCATTAATAAAGATTGTAGGACAAAGATCAAAGTCTCAAATCTCTGTCAGTAATCAGCTGATCATACAACAGCAAAACTATATTATAGATATTATATTAAGCATCATCCATAACAGCCCAGCTGTCATGAGGAACAGTCAGCAAATATAACATCCTGCTGCTGCAGTGGAGGCCGGCAGATTTCTGTTAGGATTAAACACTTAATACATAATAATAATAATAATAATAATAATAATAATAATCATAATCATCATCATCATCATCATCATAATTTAATTTAATTTAATAAGTAAAAAAATAGTAATAGACTAGGACACGCCACTTGTAAATACCTTCTTTACCTCTGTCTTATTGTGGCTGTCATGATGTGGCAAAATACCAGTTAGAGGGCTATAAATTCCCCCAGCATTGAGGAGCTGTGGAGCAGTGGAAGAACTGTGTTCTCTGGAATGATGGTGGTGGAGCTTCATACAGTACTTTTGGGATGAGTTGGGGAGTTGGGGATAAGGTGGGGAATTGGGAATTATGGACTGAACACATTTGCATTAGCTGAAATCTTATTAAATGCGTTAGACGTTAGAACATTCTAAATCCTGTAATAGAAAAATCACCATTGGTTCTCTAAATTGGAATCCATTTGACTTTTGGGCTAAATGCAATCAAATCCTCCTGACAGCAATGTTCCAGCATTCAGCAAGTCTAAAGATATTTTGAATAAATATGTCGAATGAAATCATTGAGCCCTATATTTATTTCTCGGCTAGTATTACTAATGCAGACCCTACTCTGAATTATTTGGTATATCATGTGGCATCCCACAGGGCTCTATTTTGGGCCCTATGAAATTCATGCAAATTATGACTTTTTGATGTTATGGTATTATGATATTATGGTTAAAGGTGTATTTGTTGTAATGTTGCAACTTATGCTAAAATGTTTTATGTATTTTCTTCAAATAATTTCTTATAATTGTACTCAACAAGTGAAAATATTAAGAAGTAAAATATTGTTTTGAGTTGAAAAATCAAATTTTCACATAAATAGTAAAAAATATTGCTGCTAGATCTTCCTCCATCAGCTGTGAGTGGTGTTATTATTGAACAGTGGAAGAGTTTAGGAGGAACAGCTCACAGAGAGCAGCTCAGCCACCGAGTGTCTGTCAGACCACGTAAAGTTACAGAGCGGGGTCAGGGCCGAGTGCTGAGCTCAGAGCAGAGTGCAGAAAAGCCTCCAACTGACTCAGTAACTGCAGCAGAGCTCCAGACCTGCTGCTGCTGCTGCTAGAGCTTAGAGCAAAGGGGGTCCAGCTCCTTATTAATAATGCCTGTAGGTTTAGAAAGGGGCGTCATTAAAAGCTCTAGTAGGTGGAACTTGTAGATGTCCCAATACTTTTGTCCACAGAAGTTGACACATGTTTAGTTTGTTGGTTTCTTTGGAGCAGGACAGTCCTCAGACGGATGGTTCTGGTGGCTTCTGGAAAGGTTAACATGAGTCCAATAAAAACTGACTGTAGCAAAGTCAGACATCCTCTCTGTTTGAGCGAACACAAACCGGGAGTCCGTGTGTGGGCTTGTTGATGTTTGTTGGTTTGTAGACAGCTGGACTGAGTTCCTTCTTTACCGGGAAATCATCTGAACACCGTCGCAGCTCTCAGCAGAGCCAGAACCGTGCAGAAGCTTCTCCTGAAGAGAAAACACAAATGTTTCCTGGCAGGAGCCATGGGGCTAATTTCTCATGACGAAGGTTCCGAGGCTGCGGCACACTGGCAATGGGCTAACATTACAGACATCTCAAGTTTAAAAATGCCACAGAACTTTCTCACACACACACACACACACACACACACACACACACACACACACACTTTCTTCCCCCCTCAACCGGCAAAGTGCCTCCTTTGCACTTTTACAGAGGGGCTGTAAATGAATTGCGTATGAGCGCTCCTGATTGAGCTGTTACTGGCAGGATCTCCGTCCACTAACTGACGGCAGAACGTTTCATAACAAGAAAAGAAAGCTGGTATCTTTCATGCTGCAAAACTTTCTGGTGCAGTTTTCTGCTCTTTTATCTTTTACACGGCTGTGTTCCACCAATTTACTTTGGCAGCGCTGGGCTGCGGCAGAACATCGCTGCATTCACAGCTCCGAAATTACACTGACAGCTGATGAAAGACTCCAGTTAACGTACACAACTGTTACAGCGTGGGGCTGCTGGACTGAACACACAGCTGAAACCTTTCTGGATACTTCACGAGCTGAAGGGCCCAGTCCACTGAGCAGAGAGCGTTATATATATATATATATATATATATATATATATATATATATATATATATAAATGTTTTGAAAAGGTTCTGGGAAGGTTAGCCTGTAACGTCACCAAACTAATGCAGCAATAATGCACCTGAAAATATGAGGCGTAATAATGGTTCTTCTAATATTTCTTACATAACATTCCCAGTTAAGACATTGTGGACAAGTCTGCAGTAACTTTCCCAAAAGTAAAAATAAAATAAATAGGATTAAAACTGTATATAATAACTATATAAATATAAAATAATATTTAATGATTGTGATAGAAATGTTTTTCAAATTTCAGAATTAGAACATTTATTTAAACATATCACATTTTATGAATTTACACTTTTAAAACAGTTTAAATGATGAACTTTCAATATTTGTTAAAATCTGCATATCACAAATGCAGAAAGCCTGTATTCAACTCTGAGAATAAACAACAATAAACATAAACAAAGTTCAAGTAAAGTTCAGAGTTCTAGGAACGTCCAGAAAACTTGACAGACTGATCATTCTTAGAACCAAAAGTCGTAACATTGAGAACGGTCATGTAACGTTCTACTGATCACATGTTTCGTAGCTGGGAATCAAAAATCGTATAAACTAATATCATCTACTTTAACCCTTGTGTAGTTTTACCATTCTGAATACAGGCTGACCGGGTTTACTGCTGTTAAACATGGTGGCGGCTCATTTTTGACCCTTAACACAACATAAGGGTTCAAATAATAGAAATGCTCCAAAATTACCTGGAATAAATTTTCTTTTTGATAGAAATCATTTCAATTTTTGCCCAAGCTGAGATTATTTCTATCAAAAAGAAAATTTATTGCAGGTAATTTTGGAGCATTTCTATTGGTCCATTAAGCTGTCATTCAAATAGCCAACTGGCATCAATGTCAGTAATCAGCTGATCACAGAACAGCAAAACCACTCTATTATAGATTTCATATTAAGCCTCATCCATAACTTTACATGAAATAATGAAGTCTAATTTTCATGTTTTGTGTTTACTATTTAGCAGCAATATTTAAAATTATATAATATTATATAACTCAAAGCAATATTATATAACTCAAAGTCAATTTCACAGAATATCTGTTTTTCTGTAGAATATGTAATTTCAGTAATAAAAATATGTTTTATTTCTGCACCAGTGTTCTGGTCAAATCTGCATGAAATGTGCAAACATTTCTAATAAAACCATGTGACCTGCACCCAGTGATGTCACTTCCTCTAGTGGGAAACATGGGGAAGGCAGTGAGATTTGTCAAACAGCTTCTCTTATTATTTTGAATCAATTCTGGGGATAAATCAGCAGTATTTGACTGATTTATATTGAGTGAATCTCTCATTTAATCTTTAATGAACTAGAATCTGTTGAAAACCCAGAAACTCTGCTCTCAGAGGGGCCGTGTGGAGTCCAGCTGGAGGTCAGAACATGGATCTAAGGCACAAAATGTCTAATGATGAGTCAAATCTCCTCAGACTGTACCCTCAATTCTACAGCGGCCCGTACGCATTTCAAACATTCAGACTCTTCAGCCAAATAACTCTTCCTTTCTTTTTCTGGATCAGAAACGTCTCCTCGGTCAGGACTACAACCCAAAACACATCCGTCAGCGCTCTGAGCTGAAGGCCACTGGGGATGGTGAGGCTGAACAGTAGCAGTTTGTGAGGAGATGGAAAATAAAAACGCGAGGAAGCAACCGGAGAAAAACGAAAGAAAGAGGAGAAGACCTGAGCCAAAAAGTTCAGCCACAACATCACTCCTTTCCCCTTTTCTGCACAATCAACAGTTTTTCTAACTTCCCTGAAGCTGTCAGACTGGCCGAGAGGAACTGAGGGAGAGAGGGGGGCAGAGGAGAGGAGAGGCGAGGGGGATGAGCAGCTACTGTGGCTCAGAGAGGAGAAAGAAACGAGTGGGAGGAGGAGAAGACTCTTCCAATAACTCTCTCTTTCTCCCTCTCTCTCTTTATCTCCCCTCCCTTTCAGCTCTACGGATGGCGCCGCTGGGCGAGAGAGGGAGAGAGAGAGAGCAGAGAGGGAAGCACACCGAGGGGAAAAGACGGATGGAAGGGAAAAGAGGGAGAAAGTGGGATGGGGAAAGAAAGAATGACGAGAGAGAAGATTGGAAAAACTACGCAGAGGACAGTGAAGGACACTGAGCTCACCACCAACACTTCTGTTTTCAGCTACTTTTAGAAGTACTTTTTAAAATTAGTCAAAAAATGTAGACATGGCATGAGGCACGAAAACTGTACATTCTCAAAAACAGTGTTTTATAAAGGTTAATAATAATTAAATGGCAAAAATAATATGTATATATTATATATGTACATCAGTATGGCAAAATATTTTTGGTTTTGCAAAATATTTTAATTTAATTAATTATTTATATATCATTACATCAGTATACTAATTTTTAAACAGATTTCGAACTTTTTTAAAAACAAAAAGTAAACTTTACAAATACTTAAAATTCCTAAAACAAAAATGTGCAAAAACTAAGCTTTAATTTTCAGTGACATTTTGTGGCATTTTTTTTTATCTTGTTATTCATTTATTTAATTTTTATTTCAATTCACATTTGTTTACTAGTCTTAATAGTGCATAACCATTTCAAAGAATTCACTTTAATAGATAAACAAACAAATTCTTTTAAAAACGTTACAGTAAGTTACAGTAATAGTAATAGTTTTGCCATACACGCTAACTTTGCAAACAACGAATGGAAGCTAATGATCATCAGTTCACATGATGTCATTCAAATAGTGCTGCTCGATGCCTGTTCACTTTCATTCACTGTTAGCAACATTAGCATCATTAGCTGAACCATTCTTCTTACAGATTTTCTTTTTTTTTTACGTTCAAAGCATTTTTTACAGCCACTTCTGGTTATCAGTTTGATCTTTGGCTGAAAATATGATATGAATTCGAGCTTTCACTGAGGAAAAAGGAAATAAAGGGGGAAAGAGAAGACATGGCTGTGGGTTCACCTGGCCTTCTGCCCAGCTGGATCGCTCCTTCACGCCAGAGACAGCTGGAGGTGTCAACACTCGGCCAAGCCCAAAGCCTTTCTCCCCGCAAAGCTCAGCCTCCGTTTGTGCACACAAACCAGCCGCCTGTCACAATACACACGTCTCCTGCTGACGCAAGGGCCTCGGGTTTCTCCCTGCAGCTCCCCGAGCCCGGCGTGGGCTATTATTTACACCCTCCGCCATCTACACACCCGTAGCGTAAAAACACAGTGGGAAAATCCACTTAACAAGTTTGCTCATAAGCCCCCAGTCGACAGCCTTAGACTGATTACTGTAGTATTTACTGAATGACAGTAGATGTGCTGTGTGACAACCTTTAAAAATGGACAGGCGTATGAAGAAAATTCAGCCTGCTACTGTTTTTAGCTCTGCTCTGTACTTCGGGCTATGTTTATAGAAAACAGTGAGTCATTCAGTGTCAGAAACCACATAAGCAAGTCTATTAAAGACTGTTGTGCTATTATGTACCACAAAACCCTGATCTCATGCCTCTATAACCACAGCATACCTTGACATATAATCATTTAAATGCTTCCAAAAATGTTCATTTTTGCTTCACTTTGTGATTCTGTTGATCTCAAGTTTTCAATCCTCATTTATTTCCATTAGTTTCATCATTATAGATCACACAATTACTGCATTACTCATTCCCCATAATATTTAGTCAACCCTCTTACTTGAACACATTAAATATAATATATAATAATATAAGTCACATGTTCAACTGAAGTTGTATCATCTAGACTTCCTGAAGAGCCAGAGCAGGCCAAGAAGAACCAGAAAAGGCTGAGAAGACCCAAAGCAGTAGAAGTTAAGTGACAATTAGCAGCTTATTAAACTTCTAGCTTCCAAATAAAGAAGCAAATTTCAGACTCCACACATGTCCTGGCTGATTAACTGCATTTGGGACATAACTGACCATTTTAAGGACACTTTTAATGTTGTTTTTTAAAGGAAATGAACAATATGTGCTCGCTAACAAAGCGTAAACATCCCCAGAACAATCAAACCACTGTAGGAAAAAGTCCTATTTCTAAATCTAAAAGCTCTGAAACAAGTAGAAACATCTGAAACATCTCAGGATGGGTATAAACAGTCCAATCAGGAGGCCCACCTAAATCTCATTAGCCTCTCTCCTGGGGCTCTGAAAGGTTATCTGTTTCTCTAGGATGTGAAAACAGAACAGAATGGAACCAAGCAGTCAGACGTTTAGTGCAATAATAGAATAACTCTGTATGAAGCAGATTGCTCAGTTAATGGATACGACTGTCTTGCCAACATCGTAAAAATAACATCTGAGGAGATGGCGTAACGTATGTAGTGCGTTGCAGCCTTACAGAGAAAGATACGACCGAGTGGGCAAGCGCTGGAGCAAGCATGCCAAAGACAATAACATTAACATGAAGTGTCCCAATTAAAGCCATCAGTCTGCTGTCAAAAGCTCCACATCTCCGAAAGCCTTGAAGCTAGTCAGGGGTTAAGACTCCCGGTACAAATCACACTGGGAGGGAATTTACTTCATATATTTTCCTAATAGGTTCCAGAGAGGCAAATGTCTGGCTATCAAAAGCGCTTCCATGAAAACGTACCTTTTTACAGCAGACAGCCCAGAGAGGAGAATGGATGAGCAAACGGTACGAATGACAGATAAGAGGAGGTTATTTCCATTGCCGTTTTACTTTCATTAGAAACATTAAGTGAGTCTGAACTTTAAAGAAATAGAACCTGTAGTGTCTTGCCAAAGAACAGAAGGAGAGATCTGGAGAGGACAGAGCATTCCTGTTGAGGGAAGAGGATGAGCAGGCAGAGAAGAACCAGAAAAGCATTGGGGAACCAGAGCAGGCTGAGAAGAACCAGAAGAAGCAGATAAGAACCTGTGCAGGCAGAGGAAAACCAGGAACGGAAAGAAAGAATAAAATAGAGTAGGCAGAGAAGAACCAGAAAGACAGAGAAGAACCTATGCAGGCCAAGAAGAGCTAGGCAATAAAGGACTAGAACCAGAAAGGCAGAAAAGAAGATGGTCAAGGACCAGAAAAGGACAAGAAGAACCTGGACGGGCAGCGAAAAATCTGTTCAGATAAAGATAAACTAGAAACAGCAGAGAATCTGTGCAGACCAGGAAGAACCAAACAAGACAAAGAAGAACCAGAAAAGAATAGAGGAACCAGAGCAGGCTGAGAAGAACCAGAAGAAGCAGATAAGAACCTGTGCCGGCCAAGAAGAACTAGAAAACAAGAAGAACCAAAGCCAATTGAGAAGAACCAGAAAATGCAGAGAGTCTAGGCCAAACACGAAGAACCCAAAAATAGTCAAGGACTAGAAGAGGACAAGAAGAACCTGGACAGGCAGAGAAAAGGCCAGGAAGAACCAAACAAGACCATGAAGAACCAGAAAAGCAGAGAAGAACAAATTTAAAATCTGAAGTGAACCAGTGAAAGCAGTCAGGGCTGGTATCTCAGCACGGAAACACAAACTGTCAAGTCAAGTCAAGTCAGATTTATTTGAATAGCGCTTTTTACAACTGTTGTCGTCACAAAGCAGCTTTACATAAATAGTACTTAATAAAGGACAGAGACAGAGAAGAAAGAAGAAATAACATGAAGGACCCCTGTAAGATAGAGGAGCTACACTTTCTGCAATAGTTTGGCCATAAAACACATTTTCCCCACAATCAGCCAAGACACCTTTATGTCTAGACTAGTTCTGCACTAGAGAAAATCTATTAGAGATTACTGAACACCTCCACATGGTTTTTGGAACATTAAGTGTGTGAAGATTAAGACCTGAGTTAGCACCAATGCTAATTGGTGTGCATAGGCTTTCATTACTTCTCAGCTACATAAGTCTAGTAGATCCAGTGCTAACACTATAGAAGCACACTTCAGACACCATCATGTCCAACATGTCTGGCTGAGTGTATTTTCTGAGAAGGGAGAAAACTGTGCAAATGTAAAAAAATCCCTAAACTATCCCATAAACATGCACGGTAGCAGTTAAGACGATCTTGGGAAAACTTGACCCAGGCCTAAAAGACAAGAGGACACAACCTACTAAATCAGGAACCCTTAAAAAAGAGCAGAGAGTCTTCAGAGGAAAATAAAAATATGCACTCCCAAACTCGCAAAACTCCAAAACCACAAGAATAATGAGCAAACTGAATGTCTACGCAAAGCTGCTACAAACCCCCAAAAAAAGAAATTGCTGACCTAAAATGCCTCAAGTTGGGTGTTAGCCCAACCAGGGAGGCACACCTCCATCTCATTAGGGTCTCTAGAAAGTTATCTTTTTTCTGTAAGATGTGTAAAGGAAGAACAGGATGGCCAGAACCAAGCAGCCAGACTTCCAGACGAGGAGGCTTCCCAGAGCATGGAGATGCTTCCCACAAAATTATAGAGCACTAAATAACTATGATGTAGCATTTAGCATGGGTGCAGATTAAAGGCCCAGCTTAGATAAGATTCTGTCTTAACATAGACATCTCTTCATAGCTGACTGCATAGCTGCATTTGTGTTGTTCACATTAATATGTACAGTGTATTCTTATAAACACTGTTTTTGGGTTAAAATGCAGTTCAAAGCAGGGGAGCAGGGCTTGGCTGGTTACATAAGTGTGTCTGGATAGCCCTAGTGGCCAAGTAGTGTAAGTCAAGAGCTGCAAATCCCAGTCCTGTCTTTACTGCCGTATAAAAGATAATAAGGCTTCGGTTCTTGTTGGATGCACTATGTTTTTATAGCTCAGTTTGGATCAGTAAGAGAAGAAATGTTTTATTCGGAGGAAGTTTCTAACACTGAGAGAATAAACATCTATGAATGTTTAGCTTTGTTCAATCATCTTCAATACAGATCAAGTAACTTTAGCTACATCAACGAGACGTCGCGAATCTTTAGCATGATGTTATTAAATCAGTTGCATTAGCGGCCACATCCTTTCAAAATCATGTTTTTCCACATCGCTGAGCAGGTCAGGGATCACATGTTTCATAATATACCTCCATTTCCTGCTCATGCCTCCTACGGCATCTTCACCGGGACCCTCGCGCCGGACACTATAAATAATAAATGCCTCTGAATTTTCTCATGGAATTCCCATTTGCGGTGAGGGCAGATTCTTCAGCACTGAGGATTACTGTTCATTTCGCCAACTGTCCTTTTCGACACTACCTGTGAGACGCTCAAGCACTGTTCCACCCCCACAAACCCCTCCTCCCATCTCCAACCACACCACATCTGAATCCAAGCACTCAGGACTTCAATATGTTCAGTAAAATGGTCAGAATTCTGAACTGCAGGACTGTTGAGGCGAAGCGTTTCTTTTGTCTTTGTGATTTTTTATTTTTCAGCAGAGTGTGTTCAGTTCTGAATGTCCCTGCTCATGATGTGCTACTGGAGATGTTGTGGAGAACATTCCCTCTCAGACTGCGACAGTACCAGTCAGCAAGGGCTCGAAACACACCAAGATAGGAAAGGAACCAACAAGACATGTCACATAACATCAGTAAGATATTCTAGCACCTTTATATTGCGAGAAGTAGAGCCAAAAGTGGCTTCAAAATGAACTAATCTAGAAATACACCCTAATCAAAGGTGCGGCATCTTCAGATCTTTGCATAAACCCCTAAATATCAGTTATATGAATATTCTCCCACTTGTAGTTTCATTGAAACACACAAAGAAAACCCAGATTCCAGATAAGTTAAGAAGAGACATCAGTAAAACATTGGTTTCATGACTCATGCAGTCCTAATTCATTATAAATTCATTTGGAATGGCATATATAACAGCTTATAACACCTGGCATAACCATGTAGTTACAAATAGTGAGTGCTTGAGCTTATATGCATTCCAATATTGTTTAAAATAGTACACTACTTTCTGTACCATGTTCTGTACTAACAAAATAGACCTCAACAAAGTGTCCATTAAAACACTACATTACCTTTCATAACAACCTTATGAAGTCATTTAGTTGTTATCCAGTGATATACTTGTAACTGTAGCTGCTAAGAAGCAGACAGGCTTATGCCAGGCATATATATATAAGGCATATGCCAACTACCATCAATTGTCATAAAGGCTGCTTTTGTCAGTTATATGTGTTATAACAACTGACACTTGTTGAAATGAGCCTTTAGTAATGTTTGCGTATAATTAGGTCAGTCACCACTGAAAGTAGGTCATGTAGTAGCCTTACAATTGATGTCCTACAGTAATGTTACCTGATATTCTTGGACTTTAAATGCAGCATCACTTCAACATAACTTCATTTTAATTTAAGGGTTATTCAGAGTTATAGTGTGTTTTTTTGGCCAGCATTAAAATAAGCATTATATGTATTAGATGCTGTTAAACATCCATTAGATATATATGTGTATGTATACTGCATATACTGGGTTTATTTATCCATGGCATTCACAAGATAATACACAGTTGGCGTTTAGCTGGAGCATGTATGTCTGCCAGGGTCTAGTGATGCTGTAGTGATTCATTTTGTAATTTAGTCATTAGTTTATGAATGATTTAAACATATAATAACATATAACATACTATTAAAAAGGCAATAATGACTCCTTAAAGCAGCATTATGCAGAATTGGCATTTTTGCTCCTGGGCTCCCTCTACAGTTGGGAAGTATAATTCATGCTTTGAGCCTCCCCTAAAGAACAAGCTTTACACATGCATTTCTGGACAAGCTGAGAGGTACAGAAGCGTCACTGAAAGGTGTAGAAGCATGTGGACTGAGACAGTAGCTAAGCCCAGAGTAGCGATGATAGAGGCGTTGTTCCTCTTATTAGAGTCAGTGGAGCATCGACATAATTCTAACACTGACATTTTAAGGTAGAAATGCTACTTTGTGCTGCTCTAAGGTTTAATATGATGGCAACCAACTAAATCATGTTTAATTTTAGAACCCCCAAATATCTGTGGTGATTTGATTATTCGGATATTGTTTTCCATGCCGTCTTCGTGCCTCTGCTGTGGAGACACAGCCGCGTCTCCGTCGGAGAAGTGAAGCATTCCCTGGGCGTTTGAAATGAGCCGCATGCCAGCCGCCCATGCCGATCCTCATTACCCAGCATTCCTGGCGGCGGTCTGGTGGGCCCAGGCGCACGGCGGGGGCGACAGTGATTGATTGGAGGATGATTGATGACTGCAGCTGACCACTCGTCTCATCTTTCAATTGTTGTGTCTCTGGCTCTTCTCACCTTGTAAAGTGCTTTGAGCATAGTGCCCTGTATTGGTGGGGGTTGAGGGGTATAGAGGGGGGCCGTGTGTCTAACAGGTGCCAGTCAGCCTCTCTATCTGTCTCGTGCTTTACCACGGCGCCATGACAGTTGGGTCGGCGCTTTGAGTCAACAGCGGGGACTGCTGTGGCCGAGTCGGGGAGCTGGCAGAGAGTCAAAACGCGGGAGGAAAAAAACACAGAGGAAAGTGGAGGCAGAGAAAATAATAATAATAGAAGAGACGGTCACCAAGCGGCTGACAGAGTGCTGCAATTTTACAGTGCGTTTAAATACAGAAAATAACAGTATTACAGTTTTGTTCAGTTATGAAGATTATCGCATCTGTCATCTTGTATAGCATCTGAAAGCTGATGACCAGTCTTAATAGTTTACTAAATAAGTTATTATTTATATTAGTTATTAAAATTAAATTTCATCTTTATTTCAATAGTATTTTTAATTTTAAAGATTGTTCAAATCTAGGATATGTTCTGTAGTGTATGGAGGTGTCTATAAGCAGACAACCACATGGTTTATATTATAAGCACAGAAATTATATATATATATATATATTTGTTTATAATGGGTATTGCCAATGTTATAACACCTTACAAATCATGAATAAGCAGTATAACATACAAAAAAGGCAACAGTTCCATGTCTCGTGCCAAAGATGGACCCATATTCATCTCTACTGTTACAGCTGCTTCAGCAGATATGTTGTTTGGTGATATGGACAAAAGTATTGGGACACCTGCTCGTTTTATTGTTTCTTTTTAAATCAAGGCTATTAGAAACTCTACTGTCTCAACTGTCCACAGAAGAAGACTTTCTACTAGATTTTGGAGGAGCATTGCAGTGAGGATTTGATTGCATTCAGCGACAAGAAAGTTCGTGAGGTCAGGATGTTGGATGATGATCACCACCTCACCTCATCAACCCCAACTCAGTATCCTAAAAGTGCTTGATGGAGCTCCACCACCATCATTCCAGAGAACACAGCTCTTCCACTGCTCCACAGCTCCTCAATGCTGGGGGGCTTTATACCCCTCTAGCCCACGCCTGGCATTATTAGGCAGCATGGAGCCGATAGGTTCATGTTCATCAGAATCAGAAGCAGAAATACTTGATATATTGATCCCAGAAGGGAAATTGCAGTTGTTACAGTTGCAACCGTTCAAGTAAGAAGAAACATTTTAGTTAGAATTGATTATTGATGTATTTTAAGGTATTTGTGACCTCCTTTATAATCATTAATACACATTCCTAAGCATCCACTGACCTTCACAGGGGGATATAGTGTGTGTTTTGTAACATTACGCTTTGATTAATCTCATGGGAAAATGTGGAAATGAAGATTTCTTCTCTCTTCAAAGCTCTCTGTGAGTCACAGCGCTCATACTTGCCCTCTGCAGGGCTGACTGCTGCTGTGATTTTAGCCAGTGGAGAGTGATCTCTCTGCGGCTCGGTGAGTAATCCACGGTCAGGCAGCGTGGAGAGTCCAGGAGCATGGATCGATAGGCCTTTCGTGTGGGCAGGATTGTGCTGAGGCCGGCAACGTGGATTTCCACAGTGACCCTTCTGGTGTCAGAATCGCCCCCGTCCCTTCGCGAATCTGCCTGCGAGAGAGGGGTCATGCCTGGGACAGTGCAGTGTCCTAAGCTCCAGCCAAGCCCTTCTCACAGTGAGGGCTCCTATGGCAGATTCCTGAGATTATCGACAAGACACTTAGAATGTTCCAACAAAGCCTGAGACACTTTATGTCCAAAAGTATCCAGACGGACCCTGTAATGAGTGCATTCATCTGCTTTGCATTGCTGATACAGGCGTTCCCCACATAATCACTCTATAATCTCCATAGCAAATCACTGGCCATTAGAACGAGACACCCTGGAGCAACTGTACTGACCCTGAGGTCACCATGGTCAATGCTGGGCGTGGGCTAGAGGGGTATAAAGACCCCCAGCATTGAGGAGCTGTGGAGCAGTGGAAGAACTGTGTTCTCTGGAATGATGGTGGTGGAGCTCCTTCCAATACTTCTGGGATGAGTTGGGGATGATGAGGTGGGGTGGTGATCATCATCCAACATCCTGAACTCTCTAATGCTCATGTTGCTGAATGCAATCAAATCATCACAGCAATGCTTCTCTAAAATCCAGTAAAAAGCCCTTTTCCCTGATGGTTGCTCCGAAAGTATTAGCATCCTGATAATTTTGTGCTTACATAAACACTTCCATGGTCCCACAGTATCCTTAGGCTTCACACAACATCCAAACCCTGATGGCCTTTTTTTTTTTTGAAAGCCAAAATGTGATCACTTTAAGCATAGCACAAATGTCCAAATATATTTGTTCACTTTACGTGGCTACACTACATTCTAATCCACTGCCAAAGCACATTAAGAGACTTACTTCTGGAGCTGTTCCATCAACTAGAGCCAAACATCAGTAGAGTACACCTAGCACAGGCCCAGCCAGGCTCTTAAACGAACAGTCTAAGGTTGTGTAGGGTTGATTTTTCCCCCCGAATGAGCAGAGACTCATCCATCTGCAACACAAGCACGGTGAGATGAGGCCAGAAATATTAGAGCCCATCCTCCTCCACTACAGAACGCCTCGGCGCAGGAATCCTGATAACTCTCTCAAGATACACAAGGTGCTCTCAAAGCCCGAAGCAACTCATGCGACAAAAATGTGAGGCAATAAGAAGGAACGCTGAACGGTAATCAAATTTCGGTCCTGTCCCAGTCCTTATTTATCACAACGGACCCAAAAGCAAGTCCCATCAGGGGTGACGGCAGGCAGAGCCAAAAACCTTTCGCCCCTCTCCAGACATGCAAAATGAGGTCATACACACACAAACAGGCGCAGAATCAGTCAGAGCGCTTGTGCGTGTTCATATAGACCGGTTCTGCTGTAGCAATCACACGCACAGCTCTCTGGAGGGCCTCTGAGAGGGTGATAAGTCAGAACGTCCTTCAGCAAGTCACTATACTGTGTGTGTGTGTGTGTGTGTGTGTGTGTGTGTGTGTGTGTTTGAGGTGCAAAAATCAAGCTGACTTTGTCGTTGTAACTTTAGCTCGCTAGCCTGACTGGAGGCCTCAGACAGACAGACAGACAGACAGACAGACAGACAGATAGATAGATAGATAGATAGATAGATAGATAGACAGACAGATAGATAGACAGACAGACAAACAGATAGACAGACAGACAGACAGATAGACAGATAGACAGATAGACAGACAGACAGACAGACAGACAGATAGATAGATAGATAGATAGATAGATAGATAGATAGACAGACAGACAGATAGATAGATAGATAGATAGACAGACAGACAGACAGATAGATAGATAGATAGATAGATAGATAGATAGATAGACAGATGGACAGGTAGACAGACAGACAGACAGATAGATAGATGGCTGGTGTGTTATAAACTGTATAAGGTGTGGATTGGTTAAGACTTTATTGAATCCCCAAGGAAACAGTAAGTACAGACGTAACTGTGAGTTTTAACACCTTACACTGTATCCGTCAGCAACGTGCCAGCGCAGTCCCTGTTCACTCAGGAGGGCATCATGTCAGGTCTAAGTGAGGAAGTGCCACTCAACAGAGGAGGAATGTACGCTAGGCAGCGCAGCCTTGGCCACGGCAGCGGCACCAATACACAGAAAGCCGGCAGCATCGAGGAACAGCTCTTGGCTCCGGGTCCAGGCACATGGAGCTTTGAACTATGCATTAGCACCAACAGAATGTCCTGTGATTGAGGGCCGCTGCCCCTGAACGTGAGCGTTAGCACGGCACTGCACACGTTCACGTCATGAGGTCGTATTATAAAATGATGGCTTTCGTTATCGGCTCGTGTCGACGACTTTACTGACTTTGCCTTGCAGTTTTAAAGCCCACACTGACACACATTCATCACATGGCACTACAATGTAGCCGTACTCTACTGTAATAATAAAATTCTACAAAACACTTAAATTATTTTAGATTCAATTCCAGCATTAAACAGTTGAAGATGTGATGGTGGGTCAGGAGTGTACTGTAGATGTGATGGTGGGTCAGGAGGTCAGGGCTGACATCTGCTGTTTTGCTTTGTGGTGTAAAATAAATAGACAGTGTTTGACCTCTTTTCACTGATCATAAGTATTATATAAAAGTATATAAAAGACACTACTGTTTAAGACTCTAATGATTTCAGTGTTTATGATGTTCATTATTATGGTCTCAGAGATCAGGGGTTTCTCAATAAATCCCATAAAATAGAGGTTGAGTTGAGTGTAAATGTACAGGGGGATGCATTTAAATTTTGGAATCACCCCTACCCCACCCCATGTTTGCTTACATGCAAACCAATACCAGAGGTCAGTGGCCAAGACGAAAAAGTGAGGACCCATCAAAAGACCTCTTGGAAACATTTTATTTTAAGCGAAATTTACGAGTTGGCACCTGCCATTTGATGTAAATTATGATAACACTTAAGCTCGGCCCATTAGACATTTATTCTCAAATATGTGTCACTCAACAAATCACGGCCAGTCACGCTGGAATTTATGATGTCCACTGCTGTCCACTGCGAGGAACTTTCCACTCGCTCGCCCTGCTTTATATGACACTGGCGCAAATTCATCGCATTCGGCCCTTTGAAGGCCAGCTTCTCACTATTTGACAGAGAGACTATTCAAATTTAAGGATGAATTCTGGTCACATCAGCTGCTAGAACCCTGCAGTGATGAGCTAACCTAGAACCAGCCTGTGACCAGAAGAGAACAAGTGTTTCACTGCTTCAGCAAGTTTTACAGAGACCGCTTTTAATATAAATAGTGGACAAGTTTAGAAGCTCTATTTGGTTCTATAAAGACCGATCTAGAAAAGGTTTAACTACACTTAAAAAAGAACCTTTTTACAGTGTGAAAAGTGTAAATAGAGAACCCTAAAATTGTTTAACCCATTTCCTTAAACCTTTCAACAGTTCTTCACACATGAATCCCCTTTACCAATAAGGTTCTTTAATGGCATCGCTAAAAAACCTTTGTAGCACCTTTGCTTTAAAGAATGTAAAAGGGTTCTGTGTAGTACTGAAAAGGGTTCTCAGACTCATAACAATAGTGAACCCATTTTAAAGGTTCTATACAGACCCACCTACTATTAGTACAACTACGCTCTAGTTAAAAAGGGTTCTGTATAGTACTGAAATAGGTTCCCAGCCTCATAACAATAGTGGAACCATTCCGTTGCTATTTAGAACCGTTGTAAAAAGGTTCTGCAAGGAATCATCAAGCGGGTTAATCCCACTGTAAGCAAAAAGGGTTCTGTAAAGCACTAACAAAGGGTTCTTTTACTTGTAACAATAGTGGAACCACTTTTGCGTTCCTATAAATAACCATCTATAAGTAAAAGAAGAATTATATAAATAGTTCTTTAAGGTGCCGTGGTTCTAGATATAACTGTTACTTTTCCTAAATAACCTTTGAAGTATCTGTTTTTGGAGGGCGTGGCCTCTTCATCACCTCGCTTAAACACTTCTTTGACACAGTTTGAAACAGAAAGGCTCCTAAAATGCTGTAGCTCTGAAGAACTGGTGAGTCCCTGCTGCGTTCCGCTCATGTTCCACTTGTTCTGTGATGGGATTGTGTCGGTGCTTCCTCACTCAGTGTGTTCGGGCTCTTTAGGCCGTGGGGTTAAAACAGGCTCACGTGCATCCAGTTAAACTTAGACGGGAACACACTCCGAGGCGCGAAGCACACCGCCAACCAGCTCGTGTCTCTTTGTGAGCAGCTCGGCGCTGATGTGCCAAGAAAAACTGCTCAGGCTGGGATATTTATAGGGGCTTTGTTGGTCTCCGTCCTGGGCCGATAAACCCCCATGGGCTTTTTCAGCCACAGAGGGTGACCTCTGACCTGCATGGACTCACAGGAGCTCTGCGAGACAGGCCTGCACTGATATTAGCAGACCACTAGCGGTTAGCATGAAGCAAGCTACAAGCGTAAAGGCAGCAACACACTGAATGCGATGCCAATGTGTCATACAAAAAAAATGCAGACATGATTTTTCCACATTAAAGAAATATAAAGTCGCTGTTGCAGTTGTTCTATTATGTTGTGTCAGAATTGTATGATGAATGAACCAATAGAAATGATCCAAAGTAAAACTTTCTACATTGACTTTTATTAAAAAAGTTAAAGCTGCTGTTTTGGAGATATGAGATACTGTGAGATACAACACCTAGAGCCATCTAGAAAGCACTGTTCAGACCATGTTAAAGGACGGTGCCCGATTCTTTAAAATGTTCTTGAAAGGTTCTTTATTAGAGATAGTTAGGTTTGTGTGACGCAACAGATAACACCACTAAAAGCCAGTGAGCTACCATGCCATTTGGGAGACTGGGGTTCAATTACCGGTCTGGGTGACTATGCTGTACTACACCAGTAAGAGTCCTTGGGCCAGACTCCTAACACTACATTGGCCTGGCACTGAAATACAAGTAACCCTGCAAGCCACTCTGGATAAGAGCATCAGCTAAATGCTATAATAATGTAATTATAGATATAAAGGTTATACTATAAATAAACATGGAACATGTTTTTTATTCTTTTTTTAATGTTTACAAATGAACAAAACTTATTTTCCTGTCTGTTTTATTTCAAAACATTGTCATTAAGACAGGTTAAACTAACAACGTACACTAACATCTAGGGCTAAACAAATAAAATTAGACCATTAAAGTGGGTTCATTCAATTTACCAACAGTTAAACATTAAGTATAAGTTTATTTGTATTTATTACACAGTCATAGAAGGTACAACTAACAGTAAAATGCTTTAATAATTAAAAGGTAAAGGTGCACGTATTTGTCACTGTACTATGTACAACAAAACGTGTCCTCTGTGGTAGTGAACACACACACACACTAGTGAACAAGGGCAGTGAGCACACACACCCCCAGGGCGATGGGCAGCCAACTCCAGCACCGGAAGCAGGAGAGGGTGAAGAGCCTTGCTCAAAGGCCCAACAGTGGCAGCTTGTAGAGTCCGGGTATCAAACCCACAACCCTGTTATCAACAGCCCGGTGCTCTGACCGCTGAGCACCACTGTCCACTTATGAAACATTAAGGATAAAAACTCCAAACAATGCATAACATTTAAGACCCAAACAAGATTAAAATAAATAATGATATATACAGACATAACATATGATACATTACAAATAAAAATATATTTAGAGAGATTGGAATAACAATATATATGTAGACCAAATATACACAATTATTAAAATAGAAAAGTGTACAATTTAAACATATGATGTAGGAGGTGATTAGACTGTAGTCTGCAAAACCGGCACTGTGAGGAATTGCATTACCGTTCTCATTCTAATTAGGACATTGGTTCTGTGGTCAGCAACTCACTGTTTTTGTTGTTTACGATGTGCTTTAGACCACTGTCCTGCTGGATGGTCCAACCGCGGCCCAGTTTAGGCTTCTTGTCTGAGTTTAATAACAAGTTGTCCACCCCGAGCTTCACAGTGAAAATGAGGGCCGTCGCTGTTTGTGGCAAAAAGCTCAGACCTCCGTCTCAGAGAATGCACTGGCTCATGTTAACCAGGGCTGCCGATATTGTGTACTGTCCTGTGTGGTAGAGAATGTGTCGCTTATGGATAGAGGATTTGCCTTTGAACTGTTTTTGATTGACAGTCAAAAAAACATCAAATATGCCTGAACG
>NC_132896.1:35240842-35245842 GCF_030463535.1 Salminus brasiliensis
TGTTAGAGGGGCCCCTAAACAAGCGTGCTTGCTTTGGGAGTCTAAAAAGGCCACATAAACATTGGCAAAGAGAATCAGACACTTAACCTGAGCTAGACTGGAGCGTGGGTATGTGTGTGTGTGTGTGTGTGTGTGTGTTTTACACCCTACTGACACATGCTGAAGCCAAGGGAAAACATCTTTAATCTTTCATTGGCCTTGGCATTGGCAAGCCCTCATAATAAACAATTTAACGCCAGTAGTGGTGGTCTGCGTTCACACACACACACACACACACACACACACACACACACACACACACACACACACACAGAGAGCAGGTGAATGGAGCCAAATAACTAGTATGACAATTTGGGACATTTCCATTTCATTCATTACAGATCTTGATACTGATTTCAGTGGAAATTATGACACTTAATGTGTCCCACCAGCAGCAAATTCATAGCTAACAGCTTTGCAACTAGGGGACCCTACACTGCTGACCATAGAAAACCACTGCTGAGTAGGGCTGGACGCTCTGCTGCTGCCATGAACACACAAGGTGAGCTGTGACTGTTGTGACTGAATGCAATCAAACTCTCCTCACAGCAATGTTCAGAAACCTAGTGTAAAGCCTTCACAACACTGTAGGTGCTGTTTCTGCTGCATATATGGGGGACACACTCTCTGTTAACACCTTTTATTTTAGGAGCAACAAAAGTGTCCACAAACTTTTGGCCACACAGTGGTTTTTAGTGCAGTAGTCCGATGCCGAGTTTCATAAAAACACACCAGCCCATACACTGATCAGCCATATCATTAATACCACGTCACCCTTGTGCCACCACAACAGGTCTGACCCGTCAAAGCTTGGACCCCACAAGACCTCTGAAGGTGTTCTGTGGTGTCTGGCATCAGGTCTAATGTTAGTGCTGTAAGTTGTGAGGTGGGCGAGACCTCCATGAGCGTCACTGACCTATAGGTACCCATCACCCTGTCACTGTTTCACTGGTTGTCCTTCCTTGGAGCACTTTCGGTAGGTACTGACCACTGCATACCAGGAGGGAACACCCCACAAGACCTGCCTGATGTTCTGGAGATGTTCTGACCCAGTCATTATCTAGAACATCTCAGTTTGGTTCTTGTCAAAGTGTCTCAGATTCTTACGCTTGTCCTTTTTTCCTGCTTCATCAGCTGCTTCATCACCTTCATCACCTTCTGTTCTGTTCACTCACTGCCTAATATATAGATGCACCCCCTCGACAGGAGCCGCTGGACCCAGATCATCAGTGTCATTGCCTGGCTTCTACAGTGGAGGTGAAGGGAAGCAGACGTCTGAAGCTCTACTAAAAGCTCCTCACAGAAAGTTCTTCACCTAATGGTGATGAAGACGCTGCCTGATGCCTGAGACACTGGTCCAGCAGAGTTTACCAGAGGCCCTAAAACACATTCATGGTGGAGGGATATGTGCCGGGTGTCATGTGGCAAAAAATAGTCCCCCAAGGAAATATTTCATCACAGTCCAGACTCTCTCTCTCTCTCCCTCTCTCTCTCTCCCCCCCTCTGTCTCTCTGTCTCTCTGACCTGTTACAGTAGGTGATGCTGGCGGTGATGGACAGCAGAAGGATGAGTAACGCCACACACACAGCGATGGCCGTGTTTCTCCTCTTCTCCTGCTCGGCCTGCTGCAGCTCCCACCACTCCAAATCACTGAACTGGCAGCGCTCACCAATGTAGCCTGGCAAACATCTACACACACACACACACACACACACACACACACACACACACAAAGCATAGTAACTGATTATTTAGTTTTTAGCTTGTCTAACAAGTCTCACATATACTTGAGTGTAGTGATCATATATTTTCACTATATATCCAAATACTTGTGGACACCCCTGACAATCCTTACATCCTGACAATGAATGAGCAGGTGTCCCAATACTTTTGTCCACATAGTGTTTTCTGTGTCTATGTAAACACAGGCAGTACAAAATGAAACCCTCAACTGGACACAGTGCTGCTGCTGCTTCTTTCATGAAGCAACGCTGCCCCCTACTGCTCATCAGTGGCATAAACAACTCTTCTGAGGCTGTGAAAGGGTTCTAGAGTACAGAGCATTACTGTCACTCCTAATCAAAGAACCCTTTTTAGCACACTAAGAGTGCTGCGCTACAGAGTGCTGTTTGAGCAGCGCCATAGTAAGAACCACTTTTGGAGAACCCTGTGTGTATTAGAGCTGTGTTAATATGGATTCATTTATTATTATTTAATGAACCCTCACTTCACATAATAGGTTCTTTGGCAATTCCAAGGTTCTCCACACTCACTGTACTTTCTCCATTACAAACACAGCTTTTGATGGAACCAAAAGTGGGCTCCTTTATGGCATCGCTAAAGAGTGTAATACCTAGAACCTAAGAGTGTAATAGTAATAGGATACACTATTAGCAAAACGGGTTCTATGTAGTACTGAAAAGGGGTTATTGGAGCCTTTTAGTTGATATACAGTACCATTTTCTAAAGGTTCTATCAATGGTTTTGCACAAATGTAAAGAACCCTCTTTAAAATTATAGTGTGTGTGCGTGTGTGTGTGTGTGTGTGTGTGTGTGTGTGTGTGTGTTTGGGGGGAAACACTTGCTTGCAGCCATAAGACTCCATCTCGGGGAAGTAGAGACACACTCCATTGTACAGGCAGAAGGAGTCATGACTGGATGGACAACTCTCCACACCACTGCGTCGCCATGGAGACGTGACGTCCATTGGACTGCTTGTGGTCGGCCTAGATGTGCCCTTTGATTCTGCTACATCAAAAGAGAGAGAGAGAGAGAAAGGAAAACTGGATCACTACATTGGAGCACTATCTAGTACACTAATATTATAGGAGATAGAAATGCCCCCTAATCACTGCTCCCTACATTGGAGCACTATATAGTGCACTATTATATGAAGCTTTTATTATATGCCCCTTCAGCACCTAAGAGTCTTGTCTAGGTGTACCGTGGCAGGTGAACCCTGATCCGCTGTATCCGTCTCTGCACCTGCACTCATACTGTCCAAGTGTGTTCAGGCATTCAGCATTTACATCACAGCTGTGCATTTCCAGCCCACATTCATCTACATCTGAAAACACACACAAACAGATTTGTTGAGTTATATACAGTGATACAGTACCATACTTTCACTATAGTACAGTTTCAGCTCTTTAATTGAGTTAGACTGAGATACAGTACCATACTTTCACTATAGTACAGTTTCAGCTCTTTAATTGAGTTAGATTGAGATACAGTACCATACTTTCACTATAGTACAGTTTCAGCTCTTTAATTGAGTTAGATTGGGATACAGTACCATACTTTCACTATAGTACAGTTTCAGCTCTTTAATTGAGTTAGATTGGGATACAGTATCATACTTTCACTATAGTACAGTTTCAGCTCTTTAATTGAGTTAGATTGAGATACAGTACCATACTTTCACTATAGTACAGTTTCAGCTCTTTAATTGAGTTAGATTGAGATACAGTACCATACTTTCACTATAGTACAGTTTCAGCTCTTTAATTGAGTTAGATTGGGATACAGTACCATACTTTCACTATAGTACAGTTTCAGCTCTTTAATTGAGTTAGATTGAGATACAGTACCATACTTTCACTATAGTACAGTTTCAGCTCTTTAATTGAGTTAGATTGAGATACAGTACCATACTTTCACTATAGTACAGTTTCAGCTCTTTAATTGAGTTAGATTGGGATACAGTACCATACTTTCACTATAGTACAGTTTTAGCTCTTTAATTGAGTTAGATTGAGATACAGTACCATACTTTCACTATAGTACAGTTTCTGCTCTTTAATTGAGTTAGATTGGGGTACAGTACCATACTTTCACTATAGTACAGTTTCAGCTCTTTAATTGAGTTAGATTGGGATACAGTACCATACTTTCACTATAGTACAGTTTCAGCTCTTTAATTGAGTTAGATTGAGATACAGTACCATACTTTCTCTATAGTACAGTTTCAGCTCTTTAATTGAGTTAGATTGTGTGTGTTTACTCTCACCTCTGCAGTGACGTCCATCTCCGCTGAACCCAGTTCTGCAGTGACAGAAATATCCACCCTCTGTGTTCACACACTCAGAACGAACACTGATACACTCTGCTAGGCCTGCCGAGCATTCATCGATATCTACACACACACACACACACACACACACACACACACACACACACCAACAACACATCAATACAGCATGTACACTTGTGCACAAATCAAATCAATATTTTTGATATTTCACACAGCACTATAAATACAGGTCAACCAATCAAAACAGAGCTAATTTGCATATACCGGTCTTAAAGATATCCCTTTCTACTGTGCCTTCAAGACTGCTATATGTAAATGAGCTCTGTTCTCATTGGATGGCCAGTATTGTGCCTCATTCCGTCAGTGGGTGAGGTGTAACTGCTAATAACTAATGGTAACTAATTTATTACCATATATGGACGGTATAGACTGGGAAGTGAATGGTACAATTTGTAAGATAATCTTAACATACTGCAAACCAACAAAGAAAAACTTGGTTATCAAAAGCTAAGTGTCCCTAAACATTTGTCAAATGTAAATATGACCAAATATATATATATATGTTTGCTTACCCACACAATCCTGTCCATTTCCGGTGAACCCACTCAGACAGCGACAAACCGCACCTCCGTCCACCAGCACACACTGAGCGTTCACATCACAGCTAAAAGAGAAGCACTCATCCTGATCTGGGGATGAACATCGTTAGTGTTAATTAATCAAAAAGTTCACTCAAATACAGCTGAAGAGACAAGACATGCTCAGAGCTTTCATAGTTTTACTATATATTACTATAAGGCTAATGCAGCTCACAAGCAATAGCTCACGCCTACACCCCCACCAATTAGCATGGCGCTAACTGCAGGCCTAAACCACCACACACTCTCCTCAACCCGTGTGGAGGTGTTCAGTAGTGTGGGACAGGCTT
>NC_132896.1:35250842-35300842 GCF_030463535.1 Salminus brasiliensis
TGTGTGTGTGTGTGTGTGTGTGCTTCATTACCATATTCTGCACTGGATCATAGTCCACAGCTCTGAGGGAACCCTCAGGATCCTGCAGCAGCGTCCAGCTTCCTGACCCATCAATGCTGACCCTCTTGATGTCCACCCCGTTAGCAAACAACAAGAATGCTGGAGGACCTGAGAGAGAACAGGCAGAGCTGATAGGGCCTCTGAATAGGCTGTGTATTATGGGGTGTTCATATTACAGTAATTGATTGCAATTGATTTTAACATTTTACAGTTGATGCACTGTGCAGTGTGTGTGTGTGTGTGTGTGTGTGTGTGTGTGTGTGTGTGTGTGTTGTATTTGGCCTTGCCTGTGGCTTTGCACTGTTTGCCATCTGGCTGCAGTTGGTATCCAGGTTGGCACTCACACTCCCACCTGCCAGGTGACAGCGTCACACACACCTGACTACAGCCACCGCCATCCGCAGACAGACAGCCTAAGACGAGCAGAGACATCCGTCAGCAAGTACACACACACACCCACACACACACACACACATAAACACACACACACACACACACACAACAACAACAAGTTGCAACAACTCTCGCTTACTGCTTGACAATGGAAGAAGCAACCAATCACAATGCTGGGATTTTATTATTATTTATTTATTTATTTATTTTAATTTCTGGGTGTGGTCACAGTTCTTAATTAATAGAAGTATAATTAATGCAGATAAATACTACACACAAAGCTGATCTGCTTTGAAAAAACTGCTGCACTTTCCTTGTATCTTACACCCAGGTATATGGGTGTAAGGTCAGTGTGGGTTCATCAACTATATTTATTACTATGTAATATTTATTATATTCACTGATATTATTAATATCAGTATTATATATCAGTATTATATATTATAATAATATTTAAAAAAATCACATATTAATGATTTTTATGTTTCCAGACTATTTTTATGAGTTTATAGTACAGATACTGTGTGTTACAGTACAATATACTTGTATGAGAGAGCTGTGGGTTGCCGGAGTATACAGAGTATACATACACACACACACACACACACACACAGACCTGTGCAGGAACGGCCATCAGG
Source organism: Salminus brasiliensis (assembly GCF_030463535.1). Classification (NCBI taxonomy): domain Eukaryota; kingdom Metazoa; phylum Chordata; class Actinopteri; order Characiformes; family Bryconidae; genus Salminus; species Salminus brasiliensis. Next base: position 35,251,934 of record NC_132896.1, read on the forward strand.
TTGTAGCGTGGAGCCAACAGGACACACACAAACGTCTCCCTCATGCGTGTGTGTGCATGCATGATCACAGAGTGTACCATTCTCCACACAGGGTTCAATTTCTACACACACACACACACACACACAGAGTCTAGTTTCAGACATTAGAAAAGATTGTTAAGAGTGAGCTTTACACTCATACAGTGCAATACAATATTATATGATAATATACAGTTCTATATGATCATTTTAATACTATACAGTGATATCTGATACTACTATGATAATTGTGATAATATACATATATTGACTTATACAACACAGTACCATTCAATACTCTATATTTTAGACTACAATATTATACTACACTCTATGATTATGATTCTATATGGCAATATATAATACACCATAATAACCGGCAATAAAATATGATACTTTACAATACTATATTATATGATATGTAACATTTTATTATTGTAAATAACATGTTGTGGTGATCAAGCATCTTCTCAGGGCAATATTGAAGTTCATATTTCTTTGTAAAATCAAACATATGTCTGGTATCTGAGTGTGTGTACATTTGAATGTAAAAAAAATTTATATAGATTTTAATGTAAGCAATAATATAAAAACTAAACAAAGGAATTACTGATGAACTATGATGGATACTGTCTTTTATTGAACTGTGATACAGGACGAGAATAGAAACAGTGGGATGGAAAAAGAGTCTATTTTTAGTCTGAAAACAGTCTCAGGCCTGACCCCGGCTTCCACAAAGAAGAAACAAGCTTCTTAGCGTGAGGCTCCCTCCAATCCCGTTATGATGTCAGCTCCATAATCCCGCCCATAATCCCGCCCGAAAAGGTGAAAGTGCGCCAGAGGGCTGCCGGGAGCGAGTTTCAGGCGGGCATGAAGGACGAGCGGATCTCTGGCTATGCTCACCATATGGAGTGTAAAATCTCCAACAGGACGGGTCATCTCTTCCTCCATCCGCAACAGAGTCAATGGCTGTGTCCAGAATGATGACCTACTCACTAAATAGTGCTCTAATCCCTCTACAGCGCACTGTTTTAGGTCATATCCACAGCTGTGCCCTATTTATTATATAGTGTAGTGCACTGATTCAGATCCCCATGTAACAGGGTTCTAGATAGTGCTCCAATGTAGGGAGCAGTGATTAAGGGACATTCCTGTTCCCTAAAATAAAAGTGTTCTGGATAGTGATCCAATGTAGGGAGCAGTGATTAGGGGGATACTGGTGTTCTAATATCCATCTCATGCACCAAGATGAATCAACCAGACACAGTGTGTGTGTGTGTGTGTGTGTGTGTGTGTGTGTGCTGGGGGTAATCTGGTGGCCCTTGGTGTTGCTGTGCTCCTAACCTGCTTAGTGCTGTAAAGCTGCTGACTAAATATGTTCCCTATTACTGATGTCACCTCCCTCATCATCTAATCACACACACACACACACACACACACACACACACACCATACAGCTATGCCGACAAGGCTTGTCCGTCTGACCGACTATTTGGCAGACTGTCTGACTGACTGGTTGTCTGTCTCTGCCCCAGTCTCGTATTTGCCCCAGGTCAAATTCAAAGACTTCACTGACCGTAGGTACTTACAGGGTTTCTAATAAAGTGGCCAGTGAGTGAAGCACATGCTTAGTAAAGAGGCTGGTGGGTTCTCTCCCCTAAACTGCTACAAATACGTACTTTGCTGTGAGGTTTGCAGAGTGAGAGTTCTTGTGTATATATGTGGGTTTTCCACCAAGAACCAGACAGAGAAGCTTTTTATGCATTCAGAAGGTTATTGGGCTGTCATGGTTCTATAAAGATCTATTGCTTTTATTAAAGAACACTTGAAGAACCTCCTTTTTATTAGTGGTTAGCTCACAGTAACCATCCCACCGGCAGCCCCTCTGGGAATTCTCGCAAATCTCTTCACTACCCGCTCTGGCCCTCCCTGCTAATGTAACTTAAAGCAGCAATATGCGAGACTTGGTATTTCTTGCTCATGGGCTCCCCCTACAGTCAGGAACTGGAATAATTGTCATGATGTCATGCTTTGAACACTAAAGGCACCTTTTTGAGTAATACTACAGGATTTGACACTAAAATTGACTCTATGGGTTACGCAGCGTTACACAGCAGTTCTGGAGAGTGCCGTCCTGCTCGCTTCACCAGAGCTCCATAGTGCAGTTAGCAGAGCTCCGAGCCCGGAGTATGTTACAGAACGCTGCTTTAAAGCTTATTTTAGAGCTAAAATTTGGATCAGTTTAAAGTTAAACACAGTAAAAGTCAACTAGCCTCAAACAGTTCAGGTCTGACAGCACTAATGCCACCCTCCCCCCTTCGGCCTTACCCAGGCAGGTTTTGGTGTCCGGCAGTAGCAGGTAGCCCTCGGGGCAGGTGCAGAAGTAAGAGCCTGGAATATTCTCACAGCCCAAAGAGCAGCCATGGTTCCACAGAGCACACTCGTTGATATCTGAACACAGACAGAGAGAAACAGAGCTAGATAGATATTTTAAGAAGTTGGACCCACTCTTAATCTAGCAGTGAGACCCCTGCGCTAAGAATGCTCCACCAACCAGATAATATAAAAGCACAAGGTAGGGGTTTCTAATAAAGTGGCCAGTGAGTGGAAGCACAGGGTAGGGGTTTCTAATAAAGTGGCCAGTGAGTGGAAGCACAGGGTAGGTGTTTCTAATAAAGTGGCCAGTGAGCGGAAGCACAGGATAGGGGTTTCTAATAAAGTGGCCAGTGAGTGGAAACACAAGGTAGGGGTTTCTAATAAAGTGGCCAGTGAGTGGATGCACAGGGTAGGTGTTTCTAATAAAGTGGCCAGTGAGTGGAAGCACAGGGAAAGGGGTTCTTTTTACCTTCACAGTAGCCGCCCTGTTTGCTGAGAGTGAAGCCGCTTCTGCAGTCACACTGACCGGACCCAGCAGGGTGGGAACACACACTCACACACTCTTCCACCAGAGGGTTACAACCTGCCCAACAAACACAGAAACCTTTCTGTTGCACAAAGGGATTGCAATTTATAACTTTAATTAAATTAAATTAAAGCGTGATTTTAGCTGTAAGCTGAATTGTTATAATATGTTATCAGTCATATGTACTGTACATGTTCATAGCTGTGACATCACAACCAAGATAACTTTAAATCTGGTTGTTTTTACCCCCCCCCCTATATATTGTACAGGGACTATATGGATTGTGTTGTCCATACAACAAATTTAATATTTTATGAAATTGTTTCTAGTTTTTTAATTAAAAAAAGCAAATTTCAGTTTTCTGTGATATGGACGCTTTACACAGGCATTCAGACTACTGCTTCATTTCAGAGAGCTGAAAGAGAGGCGTGTCTTTAGGCAGGGGTGTATACTGTAACTAACCGGACGGGAGGGGGGCACTGACTTCTGCTACAGGCTGGTTGCTGGGATGGATCACTCGGACAGCAGCAGGAGCGTGCAGCAGCCTTTTGGAGTTGACCGTTTCTGGACGGCCTCCCGTGTACTTGTTAACTCGTGTGACGCTGTTAGACGTGGAGTCTGTCAGGTACACGTGGTCCAGGTAGAGAGTCATCTTCAGAGACTTCCACCTGGAGGTATTCAATCAAATCACTTCAAAGCCCAAGAACATGATGTCAAGACCTGAATGGGTGGGGCTACACTGCAGGTGGCTAAAGAGGCGGAGTTAAAACACTGTGCACTGAAATCAACACATGAATGGATGGGGTTATATTTCTGTAGGTTGAGTGGGTGGGTCTAGACTGCTTGAGGCAAAATGGGTGGGGCTAAACCATTGCATGCTAAAATCTATACATAAATGGGTGGGGCTCATTTTCTGTAAACTGAGTGGGCAGGACTAAACTACTGTAGGCTAAAAGGGCACAGCTAAATGGCTGTACACTTAAATCAATACTTAAGTAGGGGGGCTACATTTCTTTTTGGGGCTATGTTTTTGTAGGTTGAGTGGGTGGGTCTAGAGTGCTGTAGGCTAAAAGGGTGGAGCCAATCATAAGTTGAAGTTTGTGACATCACAAAAAGTATCGCTGCTTTTTCTTAAAGCACTGCTGAATTACCTTATCGGCTGATTGACGACGTTGATAAGGTTGCCGTTGTAATCACATGACCCCAAGGCAGTGGTTTTACCCGAACCGTACTGGACCCAGAACACCCTCCTGTCCGTAGGGTCCAAAGCCAAGGCCAGCAGCCTGTCCGGCACCTTCAGCACTGTGGTCCTATCTCTCCCTGCAGGGTCTGAGCGCTGGATACTGGGGGTCACTCCAGCAGACAACCAGAAGAGAAATCTGCATATGAGGAAAACAACCTTAGCCTGAATAATCACAAGCTGAACGCTGCAGAACTCTCTGTATGAATCTGTGACAAAAGTATCCAGACACTGATAGGATAGTTGGTTGGGAGAAAGATGAAGATGCCTAATGCCAGGCGTGGGCTAGAGGGGCATAAAGCCCACCAACATTAAGCTGTGCAGCCGTGGAACTGTGCTGTCTGGAAATGAGCAGGTGTCCCAATACTTTTGTCAATTTACTGTACATAGGTAGATAGATAAACAGATAGGTAGGTTCGCTGTGGTTCCCTGAGGACACTGTGAACTGATTTTGAGGCCGAAAACAAAATGGCCGGCCGGGTCAGACGGTGTCAGGGCAGTTCTTTGATGGGTATATGAGGGCAGAGGAAGGCTCAGCTCGTGCCAGGTCCGGCTGAGACGCTCAGATTACACTTATGTGCCAGCCATGTCTGGAAGAATGTGACCGTCTGAGGACTCCCTGCACTCCCAGCCAACACCGTGCTGAGCCGGTCAGTCATCAGAAGGTGTGACGGGTGTTAGTCATCCACCCTCTGTGGGTTCAGGCTTCGACCGCATAGCTGACCACATTTAAACAAACAGTGGACATGCTGTTGTGGGTGCTCAGGCTGACCTTTTGCCCCTCAAAGTTTGACTAGCTGGCTATGCTAACTCATGTGGTTTTTACTGTTTCACTCCAGCAGAATCAGCACTGCACACATACAGTAGTATTTCTGCTAGTGGTACAGTAGTCATTCCAATTAATCTGCATAAAAAGTATATGGACAAAAGTATTGGGACACCTGCTCATTCCTTATTTCTTTTGAAATCCAGAATATTAAAAAGAGCTGATTCTGCTTCTGTTGGAGTAACTGTCTCTACTGTCCAGAGAAGAAGATTTTCTACTAGATTCTGGAGGAGGAGCATTGCTGTGAGGATTTGATTGTGATCAGCGACAAGAGCGTTAGTAAGGTCAGGATGTTGGATGATGATCACCAACCCACCTCATTACTCCCCAACTCACCCCAATCAAAAGTACTGGATAGAGCTCCACCACCATCACATCACAGATCTTCCACTGCTCCACAGCTCAATGCTGGGGGGCTTTATACCCCTCTAGCCCACTCCTGGCATTATTAGGCAGCATGGAGCCAATAGGGTCATGATGTTGATCTGCTCCAGAGAGTCCTATTCTATTGGCAGTACTTCTTCTCTACAGGGACTAGACAAGCTGTGTCAGCAATGGGTGTAACTTAAAAGTAGCTGAATGGATTAATTAGAAAAAGGTGTCCACAAATAATTTGGACATCAAGTTCCAGTTCACTCATTTATCTCCTAATTCATTCTCTGTGTTGAGTTGAGGGTGGTGTGTCCTGGATCTGCTTTACTGTAGATCACTCCTCTCACTCTGGATCTGCTGAGCTTCATTTGAGAACCGGGTCTATCACACTTCAGCTCTGAGCTGAGAGAAGCTGGATGGACCAAGAAGCTCCAATCATTTTTCACCTTTCATTTGGGTCAATAACCAGACTGCTCGGCTGAGAGAGATCTCGAAGAACAGTCCTTTTGCTTTTCCCGTCGCTGTCGGCCCTCTGGATCATCCCTCTTTTCCTGCTGCTCCAGAATATTGAGTTTTCTATCCAATCAACAGCCAGCCCTGAGATTCCCTTGCCCAGTGATAGAAGCTTCTGGAAACAAATTGTACAAACAATTTAAGCAGAAAAGCTCAAATGTAAACTTGTGACTGCATTCAGACTGTGCGCTGGGAACACCCCTCAAGACTTGCTTGCTGATGTTCTGGAGATGTTCTGACCCAGTCATTATCTAGAACATCACAGTCTGGTTCTTGTCAAAGTATCACCTTCATCACCTTCAAGAACTGACTGTTCTTCACTCGCTGTAGATGAAGGTTATCAATATCTCAATCAAAGACTCTTAAGCGCCACCTAGCCAAACACACTGCACTGACACTTTCGAGGACACTGAGATGCTTTACCCACACCTGGACACTTTATTATGCTACTTCATCTCATATTGTGATTAATTTGCTGCATTTTTTTTCTCTACTTTCCCACTTTTCCTGTTTATATCATTCTTATATTCTAGATTTTTTATTATTATTATTTTATTTATTTAATAATTGCTCTTTGGGTGTAACTGGGACCTTGAGATCTGAGTTTCGTTCCACTCCATGTTCCACATGTGATGCCAAAGACAATAAAGCCAGAGTTTTCACCAGCTTGAGCTCCAGCCGTACCTGTCTGTGAGTCCCGTCCAAGTCCGCCTGGCTCAGGACCCCAGTGTGTGCGTTTACCCAGTACACTCTGCCAGCCCTGGAGTGGAAGTCCAGCAGGATGGATTTTCCCACTCTGGACACGAGTTGCTCCTGATCACCACCGTCCATATTCATCCGCAGAATGGAGTTCCCGAGGCCAACAAGCAGGTAAGGCTCTGGATCTTTAAAGATGAATGCAAACAGGGTAAGATTACATTCCTAATATCTGCCTTAACATTTCATTAACCTCTTAAACTCCATGTGGGCCATCACTCCCTCATTTCTTCAAGCCTTAAGATGAACACTTACAATCCTCTGAGCAGAGAGACTGTTCCTAACAGAAGCATTCAGCTTCCATAAAAGCCTCCAGCAGTTTCTAGTTTCTAACCAGTCATTCAGAGCTACTTTAAGGCTTAGAGGGGTGTGAAGCCCCCCAGCATTGAGCTGTAGAGCAGTGGAAGAACTGTGTTCTCTGGAATGATAGTGGTGGAGCTCCATCCAGTACTTCTTCAAACTTCAAATGCTCTTGTTGCTGAGTGCAATCAAATCTTCACAGCAATGCTCCTCTAAATCTAGTAGAAAGTCTTCTTCACTGGACAGTAAAGACAGTTACTTCAACAAACGCAGGATCAAATCTTTTTAATACCCTTTATTTTAGAAGAAACGAGGAGTAAATGAGGAGGTGTCCCAATACTTTTGTCAAAAAGGTCTATGTTCTATTTGAGGGTGTTTAACTGTATATGTTGTGCAGCACATGCAGTAATGCTTTTCTCCAGTAATACCTTCAATGGAACAAAGGCCAGAGTTTGTGTCTAATGGCTGAAGAACTGTTGGTACGTTAAGGCCGGAACTTCTAGTGAGGAACAGATCTGATGGCTAACTGAGAACTGTGTGTTTAGCAGTAGATATTTAGTGGCGTGACCCCGTCCTCAGACGTCACTCCGCAGGTGAATTAGTGCTGCCCTGAGACTGGCCTTTTCACGCTTTAATGCGGTGAACTTCACGGCTCGCTCGGATGCCAGCGGAAGAAAAGCCGCTGTTTCCCCGGCAACGAGTGTGATAATGGAAGCTTTTCACGTTGAACTGAGGTTACTTGAGCAGATTACACAAAGACGCTGCAGCGTTGCTAGGACAGAGGGACAGAGCTCAGAAAACGCATTACAACGTGATGCTACGTTCAATAGTCCTGCACCTTCAGAAACCACTGCCCTATTGTCTGATTGGACAAAGCTGCTTTTTCTGTTTCTGCATGCTTTTCTTATCACTCACTACATAACAACAGCTGAGCTTCACTACAGACCGACAATCACATTCTTATTTAAATACGCCACCGTTCAACAGGAACTGTCTTTCAAAAGTTTTAAATAATCAGTAAGAAGTTCTAATAACATTAATATCAAGTATGAAGCTCTAATATCATTAATATCCAGTATGAAGTTCTAATATCATTAATATCCAGTATGAAGTTCTAATATCATTAATATCCAGTATGAAGTTCTAATAACATTAATATCCAGTATGAAGCTCTAATAACATTAATATCCAGTATGAAGTTCTAATAATATTAATATCCAGTATGAAGCTCTAATAACACTAATATCCAGTATGAAGCTCTAATAACATTAATATCCAGTATGAAGCTCTAATAACATTAATATCCAGTATGAAGTTCTAATAACATTAATATCCAGTATGAAGTTCTAATACCATTAATATCCAGTATAAAGCTCTAATATCATTAATAACCAGTATGAAGTTCTAATAACATTAATATCCAGTATGAAGTTCTAATACCATTAATATCCAGTATAAAGCTCTAATATCATTAATAACCAGTATGAAGTTCTAATAACATTAATATCCAGTATGAAGCTCTAATAACATTAATATCCAGTATGAAGCTCTAATAACATTAATATCCAGTATGAAGTTCTAATACCATTAATATCCAGTATAAAGCTCTAATATCATTAATAACCAGTATGAAGTTCTAATAACATTAATATCCAGTATGAAGCTCTAATAACATTAATATCCAGTATGAAGTTCTAATAATATTAATATCCAGTATGAAGCTCTAATAACACTAATATCCAGTATGAAGTTCTAATAACATTAATATCCAGTATGAAGTTCTAATAGCATTAATATCCAGTATGAAGCTCTAATAACATTAATATCCAGTATAAAGCTCTATTAACATTAATATCCAGTATGAAGTTCTAATAGCATTAATATCCAGTATGAAGCTCTAATAACATTAATATCCAGTATGAAGTTCTAATAACATTAATATCCAGTATGAAGTTCTAATACCATTAATATCCAGTATAAAGCTCTAATATCATTAATAACCAGTATGAAGTTCTAATATCATTAATAACCAGTATGAAGTTCTAATAACATTAATATCCAGTATGAAGTTCTAATACCATTAATATCCAGTATAAAGCTCTAATATCATTAATAACCAGTATGAAGCTCTAATAACATTAATATCCAGTATGAAGCTCTAATAACATTAATATCCAGTATGAAGCTCTAATAACATTAATATCCAGTATGAAGTTTTAATCGCTGTGATTTATGATGTTGTAATTGTCTTCTGTTTTTCAAATAATCAATACAACCTTTATAAATAAAAGAATAAATACATCTAACACTTTTTTGGTGTCCACATGTGTTGTGTGGGTGATACTGACCCCTGTGCCGTGACCGAAGTGTGTTTAAGACCGCTGCTAACCTGCTAACGAGAGGCTGAGGGATTGCACTGGATAATGACTAATCAGAAGGTGCGGAGAGGTCACATGCTCGCTGCTCCCTCACTGTCCTGAGAGATTACAGCACCCAGGAGAACCTACAAACAGCGCCTTCACTGTTACACTGTGCTCACCTTATCTGTCCAAAAGTATCTGGACACCTGCTTCTCCAGCATTTCTCCTGAAATCAGAGGCATTAGCCAGGAGTTGTTGCTAGCCTTTGTCTACCTTTCTGATGTTGGAACTTTGCTGTGAGGAGATTTTGGTTGCAATCAGCCCCATTAGAGCAAGCGTATCAGTGAGCTCAGGTACTAACACTGAATGACTAGTTCTGCCACTTAAACTCATCCCAAAAATATTGGTTGGAGCTCCATCATCACTCCAGAGAACCCGATTCCACTGCTCCACAGCCTGATGGCCGCTTTTATGAAGATTGACTGTTGCATAGCAAGTAATGTAAACCCACCCACATACACACACACCTTTTAGCACGGTGCTAACTGCAGGCCCGAATCACTGAATCACTGTCCAGTAATCTTGTAATGCCTTATGTGGTTTGACCACTGACCACTACCCTGTCAATCAGGGTCACTGCAGTGCTAAGAATGCTAACCCACCACCCAAACACTATAGTCTGCTCTGTGGTGGTCAGTCCTGTGGGGTCCTGAGCATTGAAGAACACACAGGGTGAGAGAAGGCTGGTAACAGAGTCTGCAGAGGAACAGATGGAGACAGTCTGGACTTATAGAACTACACCCTGCTCCTGTACGGTCAGTGGAGCTGATAGAATGGTCAGTGAGTTAAGAAACAAGGAGGCGGTTATATGGCTGAAGTGGCTGGTCAGTGTATACACTTAATTTATGGAAATGTTTTCTGTATTTATCGTCCAATATCTAGTAGATGTGTTTGTCTGTATGGGTATCTAATACGAGGAGTGATAACTGCATCTGAGTGAGGACTGCCCGAGCATTTCTCCACCTCGCACTTCACACTCTCCCACAAACTGTGGGTCAAGCGAAAACCATCTGCTGAGCACTTCAGTATGCTCAGGACCATGAGCTGCTGTATATTATTAGGGAATTGGCCAGGAGTTCCCAGCCTCTACTCGTCAGGGAGGGCTTCATACTAGATGCTGGACCATTGCTGTGAGAAGAATGAGAGCGAGAGCATCGGTGAGGTCAGGTTCTGATGTTGGATGATTAGTTCTGCCGCTCCGACTGTATGTAATGTGTGTACCTTTTGGGTGTCTATTGCTAATCTTCTCACCAGTGTATTTTGCTGTGAGCAGCAGGTTTTAACAATTTGTGGACATAAACATACTGGCCGCTTTATCGGAAACCCCCTTTCGCGTATCTCTGTTGATGCACAGGGTAAGTTAGCCTTCATCTAGCTTATCATCAGTGGTTAGCTTCGGACCCCAGAGACAGTCTTGTCTGGATATTTTTGGACGGTGGACCCACTCTCAACCTAGCAGTGCCACTGATGCGTGTAAAAGACCCAACAACAGCTACCAATAAGACTATGCCTAATCACCTAATTCCAGCAGTGCACATAAATAATAATAATAATAACAATAATAATAATAATAATAATATGATATAATACACTGTATGTCCAAATTAGTTCTGCTCCTACATCCTGACCTCGCTACTAACGCTCTTGTCGCTGAATGCAATCAAACCTCCACTAATGCTTCTCCAAAATCTAGGAGAAAGCGTTCCTCTCTGGACAGTAGAGACAGTTACTCCAACAAAAGCAGGGTAAAAACAACCCTTGATTTCAGAAGAAACAATGAATGAGCAGGTGTCCCAATACTTTTGTCCCTTTAGTGTAAGTCTGTTAGATAAAAGGACCGAAGAGTGCAGGTGCAAGGCAGGTGTAACAGCAAACTGCACACTCAGTAGAGAGCTGAACACATGGACAAACGCTCACTCACCCACACAGCTCCAGTTTCCCGCAGCCCGCGCTCGCCCACCCCAGCACGATGGTCCTTCCGTTGGGCCGCAGTAGGTCCTGCCCACCCAGAGCCACAGGTGCAGCGCAGCCGCAAGCTTCCACCAAAACATATCCGATTCAGCCAAAAGTCAAACAGCCTCAGCGTCAGTGGGCTCCCACTTTCAGTCGTTATCTCGGCCACAGCGCCACGGCAACCGCCTGTGACCTCCGTGCATCTTCCACGTGGGCCTCAGCATAGGTCAGGAGTGTGAGAGTGGACAACAGAGGGCAAAAGACCCAGCAAAGGAGCATTTACATAACTGAGCCAGAGAAGACTAGCTATTTCTCCACACCAGGTTGGGCAGAACTGAAGCCTAGAATTTGTCCAGAGACTGCTACACACACACACACACACACTTACACACACACACACACACACACACACACATACACATAAACACACAGCACTCCAGTCTCCCTGGTCTGCCCCCTCGTACTCTGACTGTTTTGGAAGCAAAGTATGAAATTCCTGACCGTCCCGTGGTGAATCTGAGCTCGCTCTGTTTTTCCCTCCCACTGTTAAAGTCTCAGCCTGCGCTCAGAACACACTAAATGCCATCAGTGAGACTAACACGCGGCTGCTATTGCGGCGGGGAGCAGGGAAATGCTACCATAGCCCACCCTCGGCAGTGAGTCTGTGTGCTTGTGTGTGTGTGTGCTTGTTTTTGTACACTATCAGGAGCAAAATGTCCCGAATACATTACAGAAAAATTGTTTTTTGCTTCTTTAGGTCAAGATTAGGGTTCAAAGTTCAAGGATTAAAAGTGACATATACTACACCATGTCTATAAGCCACATTCATAAATCATGTTATAGCACATATATAAGGCATAATAGCCAATGTATCATATTTAAGGATATTCCCAGAGCTGCACCAACAGTGAATCAACCTTAATGGTGCAATTCCATTATTTTTAATGAATTATAAAATGTAGACTGAATAATAGCTCATTTTGAATGTACTGCAGCACGCTCTATCGAATCAGGCCTGAGGCAGGTCACCCGTTGTAATAAGAACCTCTCAGCTGAATCAGATTTACAGGGTTCCTCTAAGCAACTTTCTAAGGACGACATCAGACGACAGTAATCGATGCACACAAGGCAGAGGAAGCCTGTTAGACAGCTTGTGGTTTCTACAGTGTGGACTGTATTTAGGAAACCGCAGTTCAGGGGAACTGTGGAGGTCAAGATGAGGTCTAGAAGACCAAGAACACTCTGAGAGAGAACTGCTCATATGCTGGTAAGACAAGTCAGGAAAAGAGGTGGTGCAGCAGAATTAAATGTAACCCTATACACATTTATCCTCAGCTTTGAACGAAGCCTCTTCATAGTGGGAGACTATAACACTACCCACTTTAGTCACTGTTATATGTGTAGTGTACGCAATATGATTACATTTTTAAAATAAATACTGATTTTCATATGTTTTTGTTTTTATATATAGAAAGGCTGTGTTTACAAACACAAAACCCAAATCATCAGTTCTGTATTGCATTAGAAATGAAGGGATTTGGCAAATGCTCGTAATTTTGAGGACGTTCTTAAGTACGAAGTTACAAAGTACTTAGCATTGCAAACATTACAAATGTCTTTCATTTTCTTTTGAATTGGATGAAATTTAGATTTTAAGACTTCAATTTATATATTTATATATATATATATATAAATATATGCATGTGTTATATAGTCAGTAAAACATTTGAGGACACATGAGGACACATTTGTATTGAAACCATGACCACGTCTTTGTAGTTACTGAGTTACTGAGATACACCTTAGTGTGTGATAAGCCTTGGAGTGTTAAGGGGTTAAGTTTGGGTTAGCGTTCCCAAACTTCTGGATGTTTGGGGTCTGTCTGGCCTCTGATTGGGATAATGCAGTAAGCCAAGTAGCAGCAGTTTGCCCTGTCCAATGGCCCTTTCACTCTGTGGATGACGGCTATAGTGAGATATGCAGCACTGCCTGTTCTCAGGGGAAAGAACGCTGGCACGAAAGCAGGACAACAGCATCCCTGTAGTCCCACTTACTCCGTACAGGAAACGCACCACAATGACCTTACTCACATGGACCCTTAGCATGCCGAGAGTTTGTCTGGTGTCATGTGACCTGTTTCTGGACGCAGGCATGTTATCAGGGGTGTGTAAAAAGACCTATAGCCATTCTGGTCTTATAGAACACATTATTACAGTAAACACATTATTTTATGCTACTGAGAGTAAAAAGTCTTATACTCCAATAGCCTGAGCTTGGATTGTCTGTTGGCCTATGTTGGCTCTGTACACCAGCACATAGGATTGGTAACTATGAAGGAACTTAATGAGATAATGAGGTGAAACCTATTATCGGACACTTCTGTGCTCCTCACATGCATCTAGAGTTCTTTTATTAGTGCTTAGAACAACTACCACAGGCCCAGAAACAGCTGAGCAGTGAACTCTCCAATTAATTTAGACACTACATGTAAGAAAACCCTGTGATTTTTATGTTTTTCAAGCAATAAACCCCAGCCAGCATGCTCATCTGAAATGGGTGGGCTGGGTGGGTTCCAGGTGGGCATGGGCAAATGGGGCCCATCACCAACTCTGGTAGGAATCCATATGTCGTGTCAACATGGAACCCATGGACAAAACCTTGTGGTTCCCAGTTGGGCTAGCAATACAGGCCCCACATGGGCATGTGATCTGGGTAGATGCAGATGCCCTGAACATTTTGCACTTTTCCCACACAATTGTTGAGAATACGATCATTTAGAATACAGAACAGAAATCTGTCTTGTCCAATTACTTATGGGCAGCCTAGTATGGGCACATGAAAACACTTAAGAAAACAGAAAACAGTTACAGCCATTTTTGTCACCATTTAAAGTTTATCTGGTTGTAAAAGATGGCAGATTTTGCACAGAAGACATGGCAAAGTTGGTCATCATATACGGACAAGTGTGTTTGGCAGAGCTTTGCAACACAGTTCCAGTAAATGTGCAATCTGTTAACTCCAAAACTGGCTGTGTGTTCTCCCAAAGAGAGATTCATTATCCCCTTAAAGCTCACAGACTTTACAGAATGAAGAAATCGTGGTTGTCATGTTGGCATTTTAGCCCAAACCATTTCAAACTCAGGACTGAATCATTTGTTTATGTCGAGATACCGATCTATAGGGAAGAATATACAGTATTTACATCATCACATTAATATTTTTATGTCATAAAAAATGATCTTTTAAACAAGTATAAAGGTGTGCTGTACGTTCAGGTACAGTCAATGAACCAGAACATTTAAACATTTAAAAAAAGGAAAAGTTATGAAATAGAAACAGGAATTGTCAGTGTCTTATAAGGCAATACATCAACAGTGAACATCTCTCTTGCGAGCACATCAACAAACTCAAGAGTAGCCCACAGGTATCCCACATTCTGTGTTCCATATCTTATCACATACAGTCATGCCCGAAAGTATTCATACCCCTGGCAAAGTTTGACTTAAATTTACTTTTATTTAACCAGAAGTTATATTTTTGCCTTGAAACGACACAGGCATCTCCCAGGAGATAACACGATGATGTACAAGAGGCATCATTGTGGGAAAAAGTATTTCTCAGCTTTTATACACATTTGAACAAAAAGTGGCATGTCCAAAATTATTCATACCCTTTGAAAACTGTCACAGTATATGGGAAAATCCAAAGTTCTATACCATTCCAAATAGTCCAAGCTGTTTTAAAGCATCCTAATTACCCTGATTCATTGGGAACAGCTGTTTTAATCAACTCAACAGGAGAAAAACAGCAGCTCTCTGCAGTTGGTTTGTGGACAGTCATGGCTAAGACAAAGGAGCTCACTAAGGACCTGCGGCTGTGCATTGTGGCCGCTCACAAGTCAGGAAAGGGCTATAAAGCCATATCAAAATGTTTTCAAGTTCCAGTGGCTACAGTGCAAAGTATTATTAAAAAATACAAGAAGTTCCGCACTGTGGAAAATCTCAGAAGATGTGGTCAGAAGCCAAAAGTGACACCTGTGCTGGCCAGGAGAATAGTGAGAGAGGTGAAGAAAAATCCAAGGATCACCACCAAGGCCATCCTGGTGAATCTGGACTCTGCTGGTGGCGACATCTCAAGGCAGACAGTTCAACGGACACTGCACACTGCTGGGTTCCACGGACGCAGGCCAAGGAGGACACCACTTCTCCAGAAAAGGCACACAAAAGCCCGCTTGACCTTTGCAAATGCTCATCTGGACAAAGAAGAAGACTTCTGGTGTTCTGTTTTATGGTCAGATGAAACAAAAATTGAATTGTTTGGCCACAATGATGTGTGCACCATTTGGCGTAAAAAAGGAGAAGCCTTCAACCCTAAGAACACCATCCCCACTGTCAAACATGGTGGTGGGAACCTAATGTTTTGGGGGTGTTTTTCAGCCAATGGACCAGGGAACTTGATCGCAGTAAATGGCACCATAAAAAAAGAGGGATACATCACGATTCTCAACAACATCAGGCAGTCTGCAGAGAAACTTGGCCTTGGGAACCGGTGGACATTTCAGCACGACAACGACCCAAAACACACAGCCAAAGTGGTGAAGAAATGGTTAGCAGACAAAAACATTAATGTTTTGCAGTGGCCCAGCCAGAGTCCTGACTTGAATCCAATTGAGAATCTGTGGAGGGAGCTAAAGATCAGGGTGATGGCAAGGAGACCCTCGAACCTCAAAGAGTTGGAGCTCATCACTAAAGATGAATGGGCAAAAATACCAGTGGAGACATGCAAAAAGCTGGTCAGCAATTACAGGAAGCGTTTGATTGCTGTAATAGCCAATAAAGGCTTTTCTATTAATTATTGAGAAGGGTATGAATAATTTTGGACATGCCACTTTTTGTTCAAATGTGTATAAAAGCTGAGAAATACTTTTTCCCACAATGATGCCTCTTGTACATCATCGTGTTATCTCCTGGGAGATGCCTGTGTCATTTCCAGGCAAAAATATAATTTCTGGATAAATAAAAGTAAATTTAAGTCAAACTTTGCCAGGGGTATGAATACTTTCGGGCATGACTGTATGTCTTATCACAGTGTTAGTATTCACACTATCCTCACACTGTAAACAGCACGCTACCACACTCCTCTCTCACCCAGACAGAGACTGATTGCAACTGATTGCAAACTTCAGAAAACAATAAAAGGTTGTAAAAGGACAAGTGTGTTCTAGGACATCATGAGCACTTTCATTTCTACAATGTGCTTACCCCAATCAGCCATAACATTAGTACCACCTGCCTCATACTTAGTAGGGCTCCCTTGTGCTCTCCTGACGTCCTGTGGTATCTGCTACCAAGACTATTGTGAGAAGTTGTGAGGTGTGGCCTCCATGTGCATCAATGAGCCTTAGGTGCACATGACCCTGTCGCTTGCCCCAATCATTGGAGCACTTTTGGTAGGTACTAACTACTGCATTCCAGGAACCCCCTACAAGACCTGGGCCTGATGTCTTAGAGATGTTCTAAACCCAGCTGACCCTAGAATGTCAGACTGGTTTGGTTCTTGTAAATGTTTTTCTGCTTCCACACCTTCACACTGCTTCATCACCTTCAAGAACTGACTGCTCACTTGCTGCCTAATACAGCCACCCATCGACAGGAGACGCTAATGTTATGGCTGATCAGTGTATGGCTGATTGGTCGTTTTCATTCATTGTAGTTGTAGATTCTGAACAGTGTTAAGAACATGTCAGTGGGGTTTGCTCAGGCAACACTGTCTCAAAATATCATAATTCCTAGTGGCTAACTCACAGGGAGCTAGCATAGATACTCAGATCGTGAGCTGTCACTCTTGTAGGTCATTTGGGAGTCTATACTTGAACGTGAGCAAAGAAGCATCCTTTCCGATTCCTGCGTCTGCCTTCGAGCCCAGAGGTCATTCGCCTGTCCGTTCAGTGTCCTCTGTTTCATTGTGAGAGTCTCAAACTTTACGTAAGTCTCTTTGGAAAGGTCTTCGTCCGCTCCTCCATTTCTACTGCTTCTCCCCTTGCAGTAAAGCGACGCAATCTTATAGAGGAGAAGGATGATAAGTGGGAGCGCAAGGGCGCAAGCAATCCCACTCGCAATCATGAGCCACTTGTTCTGACCATCTTCCCCGATGGTGTCCAGAGTACTAAAATTCACACACTGGTCTTTCCCAGACACCACACCTTTGGCAACTAAGCAGACCGTGTAGACTTGATTGGGCAACAGATTCTCCAATAGAAGTTTGCCCAACCTGACCTCGGTTTCCAGTGTTTCCTTGCTATCTTCTGCATCATATGGGAAGTATTCCACAGATAAGGGCGTATCACCAGCCAAACCCTCGGTCGTCCATAGCACAACCGCTGTATCTCCTGTTTCTTCAACCACTTCAATATCCTTGACGTAGGAACTTCCTTTTTTCCGAGCTTTGTCGCTGGCACCTGGACCCTTGGCATCCTTTCCTTGCTGCATCTTGGCAGGTGTATCTCCAGCAGGTGGGGACCTCTGGATGCCGCCACCCGGGCCAAGGTTCATCCGGCTCGGTACAGGTGGTACTATGGTCATAGGTGGTTTGGACGTTGTTGGGATAAAAGTAGTAGTAGGTGTCGGAACCACAGTGCCTGTCACTGGAGGTGGAGATTGGGTAACTAATCCAGGAGCGTCATCAGGCTTCTTGGTCATGCTCATTGGTGGGGAAGCAGTCGTCATGTCATGTCCGGCCACCGAGAGGGTGATAAAGGCCTCTGCATTTCCTGCAACATTCTTGGCCTTGCAGCGGTACACGCCAGCATCCCTTACCACGATCCCATGCAAGCTGAGGATGGACCATCGGACACCTTCCCCGGGAGATTCTTGCACGACTGCATGCAGAGACAATCACAACTGTCAGAACAATTACACCGTCACAACACCATGTTTCCTTTCAAATATCTGCATCCACAAATCACATGGCTGCACTTTCAAAATGTTACTTTTTTAACTTAGAAGTTCAATTGCATTCTCAAAGCTACTTGGAAAGATTGAGGGTGTATTAAATACCAGGGGCTCAGGAGTCATATACCATTACTTAAACTGCGTCTTGTTTAATCTGCACCCCATACCTGTGTTATTGACAGGAGATCCCTTCCCCTTGCTCCACAAGAGGGTTGGGGTGGGATATCCCGTAGCATCACAACGGAGGAGCACGTTGCTTCCGAGGGAAGACGTAATTTTAGTGGCTGAGGTCATGACTGAAGGTTTGACACACTGGTCCAGTTCAGCTCTTTGGAACACAACCCCAGCCAAGTTCTCTGGGCCACTGCAGGACAAATAGTGGTCCATCAGAACCACAGGGATGTCTGTCATCTTGGACAACTCGATAAGTTTGGAGATCCTGCAGTCGCAGTGCCACAAGTTGTCCTGGAGACCTGGAAACATCGAACACAAAACAATGTATTTTCATGGAACTGTGGCAGAAATGCAGAAATGAAGAGTCTCCTACGTGAACCCATGAGTATGCTGATCATCAATATGCTCATCTAGTGTTGCGAAGACTAAATAGGTAAGCGTGAAGAACCTCCTTAAGGTCCGAAGATTCAATATCAAAGACATTTCCCAGAATTATTTGTCCAAGCCTTTATTTTAGATGTTTTTGCATAGTGTTAGTACCAAGTCTACAACAAGACATAGAGGTAGCATCCCTATGCACTATATGGCTAAAAGTATTGAGACACCTGAACATCTATTGCTTCTTTTATTAAGGGTATTAAGAAGAGTTGATCCTGCTTTTGTTGGAGTAACTGTCTCTACTGTACAAGGAAGAAGACTTTCTACTAGACTCATAGATGTGAGGATTTGATTGCATTCAGCAGCAAGAGCTAGATTTAGTTTTAGATTTAGAGGTCAGGATGTTGGATGATCACCACCTCACCTCACCCTTCCCAACTCCCCAACTCATCCCAAAACATCAGTCATGGTGCCAATAGTTCATGTTTATCTGCCCCTGAGAGCTCTAATCAATTGCACAAATGCAAGTATGCAAAGTAGTATGCATGCTTTAGAAGAGGTGTCCACAAACATTCTCACATACCATGTCATTTGCAGAGTGAGTACTGTATCAAGATTGTTCTACAGATTTTTAAAGCTAGTTCTTAGGGTTCAGTAGGCGACCTGCCGACAGAATCTCCATGCATAACTTTAGAGACAATCTTCTACAGCTCTGCAAGAAGCTGTAAATTTAGCTGTCTCATAGCATTTACAACATACTAGGACAGGAAGTCCTGTCAGTAAAACATCAGGTGCTGCGCATTTCCAGCAGAGTTCACTCATAACTCTGTCTATGGTAGGATGGCAGGCCCGTTGACTGTCAACACAGAATCAGGCCTGAATCACTGATGAATGTGAACAGCTGGGTGGAGATAGCAACCAAAATGCTGGTGATACTACAGCTCGATGAGGCTGCTGAGGAGGTTCACTTCTAATCTAAGATTCTAAGAAAGCATTAATATTTTCATTTCTCAAAATTAGATGATCAGAATAAGTGATTAAAGGCATATTAATGAACGGGGCATTGATTGGATTAGTATACTAATATATGCAGTTCATGTTTGGAAGTTGGTTGCTGTTTCAAACCCCTCTGAATTATTTTACCATACACACACTTTACTACATGAGGTGGGGTGGTGATCATCAAACATCCTGACTTCGCTAAAGCTCTAGTCACTGGATGTAATCACATCCTCATAGCTATGCACCTCCAGAATCTAGTAGAAAGCCTTCTTCCCTGGACAGTAAAGACAGGTTCTCTTGATTTATCCTTTCCTTGATTTTAAGAGAGTACCAATACTTTTGGCCATGTAGTGTACAAATTAAATCACTCACAGCTTCCTGAACTGGGGCGCTGCGTTAGGTACTGTTAAGTACCAAAGGAAGTCCTAGTGCTTCAGAGAAACTCAAAGCTGACAAATACTCCCAGTTGGAAACTCCATTAGCTGATTAACTCGTGCTTAAGTGAGGTGAACCGTGCAGACACAGAAGCCCAGGTTATCTTTAGAGATTACACTGGGTAGCCCCCATCCCAAGTAAAGACACTGTCAGAAGTCCCAGAGCTAATAAAAGCTCTCCGGTGAATGATCTGCTGAGCTTTTCTGCACTTTTGCGTAAAGTATTATGAAAAGAAAAACTGAATAATCTCATAATAAGTGAAATCATCATGTTTGCTATAATCTTTCATTTCAGATCAGATCCATGTATGTTTATCTCCTTAGAATAAACACTAATAATAACACTCCTACAGAAAGTGGTGGTGGTTCTCCATCACTGTGTTCATCATTAGAACATCTCCAGAGTTCTCCTCATGGAGTCTAGTATTATTTAGAGTTCTCCTCAGATCAACACCTGGTTTGGTGGTAAATCAGGGCTTAATGATGGTAAATCAAGTGAGCTGCTGCTGCTGCTGCTGCTGATGGAGTTGAACACATCCTCCACGCTGTGCTGGCTGGACTGGGGGGCGTCCAGGAGAACCCTGGAGGAACCGAGCTCTGTTCTTCAGACTAGCTCACCAACAAGATCTCTCTACTTTCTTCAGAATGAGAAGCTCTTGTTTCTCCTTTTTACTGGATTTATGTTCACCTGCTTTATCTGTTCTGATGAGATCTGGAGCTTCTACAGTAAACGTGATCTTATTGCTTAGTCTAACATGTTTATTCACTATGAAAATAATCAAGTAAATTCAATGTTTTGTCCTGCTGTTTATTAAAGGGCTCCATGCTTATTTACTCTTCATCTTGTTCTTCCTCATTTTGCCAAGCCGTAATCCCGCTCACACACAACAGGCCTTATTTCCATTGGGCATTAACCAAATTAGCAAACAAAATGCCCTCAAACATCCTATTAACATCAGCTGACCTTCTCACACTCCTGCTCGGGGTGCAATATCTAGGCCACAGATAGGGGGAACTTATCCAGACTGTCTCTACCGCCTCTCTATATTTTAGTCCTGTTTTTATTATTACAGATCATTATTTCTGTATTTATAGTATTTTAAATGTAGTTTAAGCATGTTTTTTTCTTTAATATAAAAGAAGCCAGAGCTCTAATATTGCCCAAAAAGCCATGTGAGGCTGGATATGGAAGTTTAAATAAGAGCAGCTCGGGGGGAGGACTAATGAGATTAACTCTTCTGGGAGGAAGAAAAGCTGAGACAGCTGCTCACACGGCAGCAACCTCACACACCTGCAAAGTTCATGGTTACTCAAAGATTAGACGGCATGTTGACGGCATGCCGCATCCAACCTCAACCTCAATCCTCACATACTCAAATACTTACATACTCAAATAATTACATACTCAAATACTTACATACTCAAATACTTACATACTCAAATACTTTCTGTGATATTAAGTGGCATCAGGTACCTTTTTATTACCTGCTTTTTCGCGGATGGAACAGATAAACAGTGCCATTAAGGTCCGCAGCAGGCCGTGATGCACTGTGATGCACTGTGTCAGGACTGTGTTAAGGTGTAGGGTGACTTGTATGAAGGACGGGTTCATGGGCTTACACTCTTCACCTGTAAACTACTTTCACTGCAATTTCTGGATCCATAAGAGATGCCAAGATCTTCTGAGATGCAGTCCTTATTCTACCACAAGCTTAATTTCTTATTATGTTTATAAATAAACCTTATAAACAATCTGCACTGTTTATCGCTCTACCTGAACTTTACAGCCACTGACATTCTCTCAAAATAGTACATTTACTTTACATTTACTTTATTGTTATTTTTAATTGTTTAATTACTTAATTTTAACTTTATTTATTTGTTATTTATTGTATTTTAGAGTAATTGACATTTTTATATAATTGGCAATTATAAATAAAATATCTAAAAATGGATAATACTAAGATTAAAATGTTTTGGCTAATGTTTATACTTTTATTGTTTACAATAATTAAGTACTAAAGTGGTTTCATTGTAAACATTGCAAAATGTGTTTCAAATTAAACAACTAGGTTGTTTAATGGATTCAGTGCCATTTATTATTATTTGTTTATCAATCTTTTTATTTATGACTTTCCTTCATGTTGAATTTCTTTCTAGACATTTCTGTAGTTTAATGTTAGTTCATCTATAATTGATGAATATTATATTATTTTACATTTTTTTCCTTTGTTGTTGTTTTTGTTGCACTTCCTTTGAATTTTATAAACTTTACAGCCAAAAAACTGTACAACCTTTATTCAGATTATTATTATTATTATTATTATTATTATTATTATTATTGTTGTTGTTGTTGTTGTTGTTGTTGTTGTTGTTATTGGCACTGTTGTTGCCATCACCTACCCAGCACAATCTTCTGGGAAGCGTTCGAGGACGGCAGTATTCCTGAGAAAGGGGGCCAGATGTCCACCAGGTCGGAGGGTAGGGTGGTGAGTTTGTTGCTGGAGATATCCAGGTAGGTGATGTTGACCAGGTAAGGCGCTGCCTCCACGGGGATGTTGGTGAGACGGTTGTTGTGCAGGTCGAGTGTCCTGAGGCTGGGCATCTCTCTCAGTGCCTCCCAGGGGAAGGTGGAGATTTGATTGCCATCCAGCCGGAGCTCATGCAGGACCTTCAGGTTGTAGAAGCTGCCCTGATCCACAGAGGTGATGGAGTTGTAGGTGATCCACAGGTACTGCAGCTCGGTCAGGTAGTAGAAGGCTTCGGTGGGGATCCGACGAACAGCCGTTTTCTCCACCCGCAACTTCACCGTGTCCACTGGCACGTTCACCGGAATGTCGGACATGTCGGGGTCATTGCAGAGGACGGTCCTGAGGAGGTGTGGAGGTCATAACGTGAGACACAGAACACGGTGTGGGTCAATTAACAAGAAATAAACAGCAAAGTGCAGGTGGACAGAAGCCCACTGAAGCCCCCCTGTTTCAGGAGGATCTACATATGCAATGTTCTATATAGCCATGACTTCTGAGTAGCCATGGCAACCTAATCATACACTAATTTTGTCATTATTTAAAGACAATTTCAATGAATACTGTTATATAATTACTTGATTATACTGTATATAATTTTTGCACCTTGGCCTTCACTCTCACAGGACGGTTCTTCAAGGGTCTACATAGAACCACAGCAACTCAAAGAACCATGATCTGTGAAAAAACACTTTTTGTAGATGCTTCCTTATAGAACCCTTTTAATAATGAGTTCTAATATCATCAAGTCCAACAACCTGAAGTTCATAGTGTATCTGGTCGCTGTCCACTAAAAAACATGTATCTCCAAAATGTTGACAGGAGAAGGCAAAACCTTTCTAAAGAAATAAGAGTTTATTCCAAGTAATTTAGAGGATTTCTCTTGGTCTGTTCATCCAGAGTTATTCACACAGTGTACAGAAGCAGCTACAGGGTTCAAACAATGGAGGAAACCAAAAACAGACACAAACAGATACATGGTTTTCACTGGACATCAGTGCTAAGATCCTTATATGCACTGCAAATCCAAATCTGTAGGTTCTAAGTAAGCTGTAAACCCTGATAAGTTCCTGACTTAATCTAAAGCAATGATTTGTCTCAAAGTTGGTACGTTAAGCTTTGTTGTGAAAATGAAAAGTGTAAGTAGATAGTAAGTATGTTTGTTAGAACAACCTCAGATATATTAGGTTATAATTCATAAAGTCGTCACTTTTATTAAATGATTGAAGTGGACTCAAGCCAAAACCCCAAGTGAAGGTAAGTAACGTCACGCTGCAGAACTCCAGCACAACCTTCAACATGGAGGCCAGACAGCTAACTATTACATACACTATAACTGCACACCTAAGAGTAGGTATTCTGGGGGGCACGACTACACGCCGACAGTGAGTGGAGGGGGGCACACCCAGTATGCAAATTTATGATGATTCAACTCAAATATCTGGAACATGATCACAGTAATGGGTGAGTAATATGTGGGATACATGCACTTTTATGAGCAGAGTGACAGCGGTCAGGAGAGCAGCCTAAATAACACTGTGACATATTTAAACTGTATCTAGAACCTACAGATTTGCATTAGAACTAAACCGGGATTCATTTTCACATAAAACTTACTGTATGTCCAATTTTATATGGACACCTGACTAATGAATGCATTCAACTTGTCTAGTCCCTATAGAGAAGAAGTACTGCCAATAGAATAGGACTCTCTGGAGCAGATCAACATCATGACCCTATTGGCTCCATGCTGCCTAATAATGCCAGGCGTGGTCTAGAGGGGTATAAAGCCCCCCAGCATTGAGCTGTGGAGCAGTGGAGGAGCTGTGTTCTCTGGAATGATGGTGGTGGAGCTCCATCCAGTACTTTTGGAGAGGAGTTGGGGAGTTGGGGATGATGAGGTGGGGTGGTGATCAATCATCCAACATCCTGACCTCACTAACGCTCTAGTTGCTGAATGCAATCAAATCTCACAGCAGTGTTGCAAAATGTAGTAGAAATCTTTCTTTGGACAGTGCACTATTAGAAGTTGAGGGATGTTTGGAGGTTCTTAAATTTAAAACTACTGAGGAACATTCAAGAAAAGATTATTATATGAAAAAGGTTCCATGAAGGTTCCTCAAAGCACCTTAAGAAGTTCCTCCACAAAAAGAACCTTTAAAGGTTTAAGGAGGTCAATGTAAAGGTTCTACACCAGAAGTGGAAGGATCCAGAAGTGTACTGTAGTGTACTAGGGGACGATCCAAATGGGGTGATCAGGAGAACCCTACTGAAACCAAGTAAGAGTGAAGTTTCAGTGTGTAGTTGAACATGGTTGTGTGTTTGTTGGGGTTGTGATAAAGTCTTCGTCAGTGTCGACTCATTTCAGAGAGCTGAATCATGCAGGAAAATATAAGAGCGCTGCTAATCTGTTTATGTTGCCTAAGAGGAACAAAGAGATTATCAATGTTGTTAATATGCTAAGTAGCAAAGGGACACGGCTAATCAGAGTGCGGCAGTGCGTCCGTCTGTTTGTGGGTCACCGAAATGAATGTTTATGGGCGGTTTCACTCAGATTGGGCCTGAACTGCTGTCTGAGAGCTGAGCTTTTCTATGAATTACCGTTTAACTTCATTAACGACTGGTTATTCTGGTTCTTCTTCACGACCCACTCTGAGAGAGGCGGGGATCACTCTCTGATTAATGTTTCCAGAGCTCTGTAATTTTGTATCAGATATTATAAAATAAGATGAGAAATGACAAACTTTATTCATTTATATTATTAATTTATAAAGGAAACTCAATTTTACCACAGTGACATCATGTTTAGAGTGCTCTAGCTCAATATAACTGTATATAATCTCAAGAAAAATATAATAATATATTATATAATATATATAATTATAAAAGTAACAGTCAGATGCAGACTAGGTTCTTTAATAAACACACTGG
Organism: Salminus brasiliensis; assembly: GCF_030463535.1. NCBI lineage: Eukaryota > Metazoa > Chordata > Actinopteri > Characiformes > Bryconidae > Salminus > Salminus brasiliensis. The sequence continues at coordinate 35,277,631 of NC_132896.1, forward strand.
TCATGTCATTTAATTTAAATGTTTTGGTTTAATGGTTCTTCTCCATGTTGTGTAGGTTCTATCATAGAACCTTTTTCATCGCACTATAGAACCCTTTTTCTAAGCGTGTACTCTTATCATGATTAATAAACATGCTTAACTACATCAACAGTGCTTGATGGCCCTAGATTTTAATGGTATGTTGACCAACATGTTTTATATATTAGCTACATTAATTACTCCTTATTACGTAGTTACATTAATTACTTTGTGGATAATGAACCCAGAATTTACTTAAAATAAAAAAGATCTAGAGGTAAATATACATCAAATAAAGAAGAGAAATATAGATGTAGTAATGAACTTTTTACTTTGATGTTATATATTAGTAGTACTACCACTATACTGTAATAAAATAAAACAGCTTTATGTTTTCTGATTTAATTACTGTATGAATAATAACAACAAAATAGCAATTAAAATAATTAAATAAACCACAAAAGCTAGTTTAATCTTTTAGATTTTACATATTAGCCATTACTACCAACATTAAACATTAGGACCAAGGATTTAAGGTGGTAATCAATATAAAAAAATACAATCTTTTCATTTTTTTAAAATAATTATGATCATTTTAATGTTTATATATCCAGATTTCATTCCAGGTAACTAAAATGACCAAACCTCTGCTACTACTGATCTTTCTCGCTACTTATTTAATTTATGTTTGTATTGTTAACGTTATATCAGATATTTTTCAGGGCTTTTTATACATTTACATTTAAGGCATTTATCAGACGCTCTTTTCCACAAAATACCTGGATATTTTCCTAGTTTTATATGCAAGAATTCAAAAAATACCTCGAGCTTAGAAGCTTTCAATGCAAAGGTCAGTATGGATACCTAGAAGCACCATACTCAGCTACACCTCAGCAGAATGTGAGATAGTGCCTTCAGTAAGAGTGAGATACATGCTGGTTTGAGTGGCTCTTCTTTTTACAACAGTGAGCGACTCTCCCATTCAGACACCCAGCAGAAGTGTGTTCCACCACTTCGCTGCCTGGACACAAAAGCCTGGATGCTTGTCCCCCCTCATACATCTTGAAGAATGGAGGGTGAAGATAAGCTGTACCTGAAGCTGGAAGCTTGAATTAGAGCGTTTGTCTGTGCAGATTTGATGAAGCTTTAGCAAAAAGTTCAGTCTGGACCATTTCTGGTGGTCCATTCCTCAGGAGATGTTCACAGCGTGTGAAGACCGAGTGAACACTAGTGAAGATAAGCTGATGGTGAAGACTAAAGACCCCCCAGCAGCTGTGTAGTGTTGTGTGTGGTGCTGGTTTACCTGGTCCCGGTTCCGTCACTGCGGGAGTGAAACACACAGGTGCACTGTGATGGGCAGAACGGCTGGACCAACCGCCAACAGCACAGCAGCACCTGAGCTACCAGGAGACGCTGCATCCTTCACTGAGCGACACACACACTCACACACACACATCAGAGCCCACCCGCCGTGCTCACACTCATCCACCAACACTCAGAAATCCACCAGGCCTCTGGGGAAGCGTGGGAAAGCAGGCACTGGACATTCCCCGGGGCTCCGTGTCTCGGGTCCAGGTGACCAGCTCGTTTCCAGGTTTGGCTGGACAGGTGGATGGGGCAGGATTGGGCGGGATTGGGCGGGGTGAGCACAGGAGAGCGAGGATTAGAAAGAGGATTTCTTCGAGCTGAGTAGGTCATGGAAGTCATGTGAGGGGGCAGGGCGAGGGTGGTGGGGGGGTAGGGGGGTTATCGATGTTTATAAGGGACTCGTTGATCCGTCCAGCCGTCATGTATCATCTCATCTACAATATATCTCCAAAAGTTTGTGGACAGCTTGTATTATTCTTGGTTATGAGTTAATTCAGTTGCATTAAAGTGCGCCTATATCTATATCTCTCTTTCTCACACTTTCTCTCTCTCTCTCTCTCTCTCTCTCTCTCTATCTTTTTCTCTATCTCTCTCTTTCTCACACTTTCTCTCTCTCTCTCTCTCCCTCTCTCTCTCTCTCTCTCTCTCTCTCTCTCTCTCTCTCTCCATAGCGTGTTTGAGGTGTTTGAGTGACACCTGAGTGTGAGCTGTAGTCTGGTTAATGATTTACGACACAGTTTAAAAAAAACTTGCCACTTCTGATTAACTAATAAATTTAAAAAAATAATGTAAATAATGTCTTTTTATATATTAAAGAATATATTCAAATAACTTATTTAACTTAAGTTATTATGAGCCATGTCGTTTTCCTGGTCTGCTAATTCTGATCTGGTGTCTGGTCTAGTCTGCACTGCTCTATATGTTCTATGAGTGAATTAAAAAATAACATTAATAGCATTGTCCATTGGAAAATGTTTCATATTTACTATTAGTCGCATTAGTTTGTAATGATGATATGAGCTCTGTCATTAAAAGTTCATATCGAATCTTAGAATATTAGATAAATAAGAAGAAGATCATGATTAATCTTTTGAAGTGTTCGGCTTCTGGTGGTGCTTGACGTTCTTTCGGAATTCCAGAGCTTCATTCCTGAGATGTTTCTCCAGGTAGTGGAGAATGTGAGAAAGCACCTAAGCCTGACTCACACCTATCTGCTATACATCACCACAACTGCACTCAGGGAGAGAACGTTACCTTCACTTCAACCCAAAACACTACAAACACTGTAACACTACAAACACTACAACCACACAAACACTGTAACACTACAAACACTGTAACACTACAACCACACAAACACTGTAACACTACAAACACTGTAACACTACAACCACACAAACACTGTAACACTACAAACACTGTAACACTACAACCACACAAACACTGTAACACTACAAACACTGTAACACTACAACCACACAAACACTGTAACACTACAAACACTACAACCACACAAACACTACAACCACACAAACACTGTAACACTACAAACACTACAAGCACACAAACACTGTAACACTACAAACACTACAACCACACAAACACTGTAACACTACAAACACTGTAACACTACAAACACTACAACCACACAAACACTGTAACACTACAAACACTGTAACACTACAAACACTACAAACACTGTAACACTACAAACACACAAACACTGCAACACTACAAACAATAAAACGAAAATGCAACACAACCATTATAACTAATCAAACTACACCACAAACAAAACACCACAAACACTACATTACCAATGCTATAAAACCACACAATCTACAACAATAATAATGACCACAAACTAAAAATATGACCACATAACCATAACCATTACTACAACACCTTAAACACTAAAATACCAAACACTATAACTTCACAAATGCTACACTACAAACACTAACACCACAGCCTGAAACACTAACATTATAAAAGCCCTTCATTTAGCCCAATATTATTATTATTATTATTATTATTATTATTATTATTTTTGTTGTAAAATGTATATCTAATGTTCGGATGTGACTCATAAACATTATGACAGTTTACAGTAAAAGTATAAATATGAATAAAAGTACAGTAGTTAATATAAAAAATTAAGGCTGTGAGCTGAAACAGAACGATACAGTGCAGATAACAACACAACACCTTCAAAAGAAGCACAGGACAGTGTTTATTAACAAGTACACCAGTGTATTTATTTACGCAAGCAGTTTTCCCTACAGATCAGAAAAGCCACTGTCAAGCGGTTGGCACATTTATGTACAAAACAGAATCATGGTACAGTCTGCTACTAAGCATTCTTTAGTGAGTGTACAAAAGACTAATACAGAGAGAGGGGGGGGTGCAGAGAGAGAGGGGGGGGGGCGCAGAGAGAGAGAGAGAGAGAGAGAGAGAGAGGGAAGGGGATAGGGCTTCAGAAAGCAACAGAGGAACAGGGCTGAGATGGACTGAGGGCAGTTATAGAGTTCACCACAAACTAAACACTTACAAATCAAACACTACCATCAAACAGCAGGAGATTCAGAGCAATGCAGTCAGCATAGAGTTCCAATTACTGCACACGGGGAGAGTCGGGGATGACCCAGCAAGACAGTCGCGGGAAACAAACTCATAAAAATGTGAAATGAAAGTTCAATGTTTTTTGTTTTTTTATTTATTTATTATTATTATTATTTGTCTTTTTTTATTTCTTTTTTTTTGTATCCAGTAAAAACAATTACCATTAAATGCATGACCATGCCACAAATAACACCTAGGATTCACAGTCTTTACCTAACGTTACAGGGGATCCAACTGGCCAGCTGAAATCCCAATGCACTTACACTGAGAAAGAGCTCACACAATGGTCAAATATAAGTGCACGAAACTAGCTCTTAGAAACACTGACAGAACATGACTTGCCAGGCATTAAAAAGAATGATAAGACACCTCCATAGTCCATAGTCTCAATAGCATAATGACTTGTAAGCAAGACAACATGTGACATGTTCACCGTCATCAAGGTCAATAGAGTCGGAACCTCTTTAAATAGCTGATTCTGTTGTGAAATTCCCCTCAAAAACAAAAACACTCACCAAAACTAAAAGTGACCACGAACACTACGCGCCTGAATTGTTCTTATTTATTTTTCTTCAAACAACACCATCCCCTTTTCCTCTTCCTCCTCCTCCTCCTCCCCACCCCTCCCCCCCTTCAGTAATGTGGAATGTCGAATTTTGATTCTTGTATACGAATTCACCTGAAATCGAAGTGCTTACATACGATACATGTTTACATTTACAGAATGGCTATTTACACAAGCAGAACTAAAAACCCTGAAAAGAAAAGCAGAGCGGTCTACTTACCTGCCTCTATCACCTGGAGGAACATAAAAGCGTGGGTAATAACACTGTAGGCTTTGTGCATGTGTGGCAGTCGGCCAGTACAGAGCTTGTGGTTGCATTATTACTCAAGAAGGAGGTTTTAAAGGAGCACTCTGGTGTTTTGCTGTGTTTTCTGGCTCTATTTGACGTGTCTGTAGCATGTGGTTAATCACCAAAAACAGTCATTTCGAAGTGTCCCTGTACTTCGAAAAGAACCGAAAAACTGACATCCTGAAGCTCAGTAATAATGGAAGTCAATAGGTAGATGTGTCAGAACCTGTACAATGGAAGTCAATAGGTAGATGCTTTAGAACCCTTACAATGGAAGTCAATAAGTAAATGTGTCAGAACCCTTACAATGGAAGTCAATAGGTAGATGCTTCAGAACTATTACAATGGAAGTCAATAGGTAGATTGGTAGAAGCATTGGTAGACTTTTCTAATAGGTTGGCTAGAAAATTTGCCCAGTGACTTCCATTATAGGCATATTGAAGCATCTGCCTATTTTGGAGTGCTGAAGCATATGTCCTTTGACTTCTGTTATGAGAGTATTGAAGCACCCACCCATTGACTTCCATTATAAGCATGTTGAAGAATCTGCCAATTGACCTTATTTGACCTTAATTGATTATAATTACACTGAAGCATCTATCCATTGACTTTTCTTTATAAGGATGCCAAAGCACCTGTCCATTGACTTCTATTATAAGGGTGTCAAGACATATATCTACTGACTTCCATTATAAAGGTGCCAAAGATTCTGCCTATTGACTTCCATTCAAATTATGTTGTCCACATATTTTCTGTTATTTTCGAGCTACAGGAAAGTTACTGTCGTTTGTAATTGACTTCATGCTACAGAGACGCCACACAGAGACATGGTGAAAAACACACAGTAGCTGTTAGTAGGTGTGAGTTAGTGACACTCCACCCGAAAAGAGCAACACACTCTTTATTCTCCCTCTGAAGACGATGACAATGCCCCAAAACTGGCAGGCTGTGCGTCCCAGAACCGGACAAGCACAGCAAACAACTTATAACCTTTTTTTGTCTTTTATTTGTAATGATATCTGTAGAAAAATAATAAATAAACACTTTATGGTACATTTGCCTTTTCTTATTCTTTCATTTTGTTTTTCTGTTTTTGATTTTTTTTATTTTTTATTATTGTTTCCAAAATAATGCAGAATCTCAGAGCGATCCGCTACTTCCGGGCCCAAAAATCTTTTACTGATTTAAAAAATAAGTAAATAAAAATGTAAAAATTATTCTTTTTTCCCCAAATTTTCATTTCATGTGTGAAGTGCTTGAGAAAATGAGATCACCAGAGATGAACACACATGAAAAATGTGCTTTATACCCCACAACCGACCCGCTAAATTAGGAGGGTGTGAATACTGATGCTTTAATAAACAAAAATGAAATAAAATTGCATAAAGTTATACCGTGATTGACATCCAAAAATAAATGAACCTGCACAATCTCTTGAGAAAATAAAAAAACATACAATACTGTAAAAAACTACAACACTACAGCTACTTCTACGTAAGATTAGTAAAGAAGATAATAATAATAATAATAATAATAATAATAATAATAATGCTTGTGCCAGAGGTAAGGGGTTGGCCATGGGGTTGGTCATGTGACACTCCTGTTGGACAGCACCAGTGCCAAAACTCCCCCTATAAAGGAAGTGAGAGCACTGCGGGTCCTCTCCCTCTGCTCCTGCCTTATGTGTAGGCGTTGAGGCGCTCTTTGGAGCGTGTGGAGTGGATGTCGTGCAGCTCCTGCTCCTCCTTGGACTTACAGTCCTCGTATTTCTGCATCTTACATGCGTCCTTCACATAGGCCCAGTTTGCAGACAGCACCATCAGGTAATGGATCTGAAACAGACATCACACCCCTGATTATTAGACACCCCACCTTGTGATTTCACTCACTGCCCCCTTGTGACCACTTAGTGACCACTTCCCAACATCTCTTGTCATGGTTCCTGCACCACGCCTAGTGTCTTCATCTTTACCACCTGTTTCCAAGCTCTGCCAAGTTCACTCAGACGGGATGACGTAAGTGGGCAGCACTAAAATTAGCGCCAGCTCCAGTAGGGGGCAGTGTTGTAAAGCAATAGGGGGTTTCAACTTAATCCACACCTCCCATTCCAACACAGGGTCTACATGGACATGGCACTGATGACTGACTACAGCAGGGGACATGACTGCACTCATATGTAATAATAGGTGTAATAATATATGTAATAGCATATGTAATATTATGTGGAATAGTAGATAACTATCTGGTTTGGTTCCTCCACCTCACAAGAAAGAGCCAAACTCCAGCGCATCATCAGGACAGCAGAGAGGATCATTGGATGTAACCTGCCATCACTTCAGCAGATCTACACCAGCAGGATGAGGAAGCGGGCTGGCAAGATTACATCTGACCCCTCACATCCTGGACACCTCCTCTTCCAGACACTCCCCTCTGGTAGAAGACTGCGATCCATCAAAACCAGCACAACACACCATGCTAACAGCTTCTTCCCCAGAGCTGTAGCGCTCCTCAACCACTGTGGACACCTCCCACTGTGACCATACAACTGAACTGTACCAAACCGGACTGAACAGCTATTTTGCACTCTGCCTATTTGCACACTGTACAGATGTTCTTTTCTGTAAATATCAGCTCTTTACTTTCTGTAAATATCAGCTCTTTATTACCTTTAGTACTTCTTACTTTTTTAATTTATCCCCTACCCTATTTATTGTTTAGTGTCATTTTTCCTTTAGTTTAAGACTGTAAATAATCTGTGTTCTGTGTTTTTTTGTTACTTGTCATACGTGTTGCTCTCACCAAGACAAATTCCTTGTATGTGCAACATACTTGGTGAAATAAAGAGATTCTGATTCTGATTCTGAGATGCAATAATATATGTAATAGCAGATGTAATAATAAATGTAATAATAGGTGGACAAGTAGATATAATATTAAATGTTGAAATTGGTGTAATAATAGATGTAATAATAGGTGGATAATAGATGTAATAGTAGATGTAATAATGGGTGTAATAATAGGTGGAATAGTAGATATTACATAACAAATGCATATTCCATTTTTAGAATAACAATATTGTTTAAGCTTTGCAAAAAAAAGACAAATAATTAATAGTATTAGATTATTTGACCTGAAACAGCTGTTCTGACTAATTTTGTCTGGGATGCAATTTCATAAAAGCTGTTCATGGAAACAGGGAATGCATTACATAATGTAAACAATGCAGTAAAATCAAAAGCTCTGAAAGTCCATTGAGAATATTATTAAACATATCAGATTAATATTATGCAAACATATGCATGATTATTCATGATCAATTGAACAAGGCCACACCCATTTTGCCCTCCATAGTGTAAGCACTCTTTGTTTCTCCATCTCTCTCTCTCTCTCTCTCTCTCTCTCTCTCTCTCTCTCTCTTTCTCTGTCTCTCTCTCTCTCTCTCTCTGAAAATGGTTCCTCACAAATTACTGAGTGATGTTTGCAACATGCTCTAGGCCTTTCTTCCTCCTGTTTCCATAGCAACTATATGACATACCCAGCGTCTCTTTTAGAAAGAGAGTAAGGGAGAGAGAGTGTGAGAGAGAGAGAATAGAAAAGCTGATGAAGAGAGGATGATGAGGAGGAGTAGGAGGAGAAGAGGTAAGAAGGGGAACAGGTATCAGGGAAGCAACGAGAGCGAGCCAGGCACCAAAGCTCCTCCCAGCCTGCCAATCAGCACAACAGAATTGTGGGAAGGCAGAGCTGCTTTTTCAACCTAATAAACTCAGTTTCCCAGAATGCCTGGAGAAGGCCATGGTGGTGAGTCATAGCTCCATCCTGGCATTCACACACAGAAACGCATAGAGCATAGTTCAGCCATTTTGATGCACTTATTGTTTTGATGAATCCAAAAATAACTACTATTTCAACAACGTCCACAAACTTCAACTGTCTGCCTAACTTCTGTTAACTCCTTCATCTAAACCTCTTTAACCCTAAATTAACACCTCAATAAACACTCCTATACACTAGAATAGGAGATATTAGTCCATACACACCTCAATAAACACTCCTATACACTAGAATAGGAGATATTAGTCCATAAACACCTCAATACACACTCCTATACACTAGAATAGGAGATATTAGTCCATAAACCCCTCAATAAACACTCCTATACACTAGAATAGGAGATATTAGTCCATAAACACCTCAATAAACACTCCTATACACTAGAATAGGAGATATTAGTCCATAGACACCTCAATAAACACTCCTATACACTAGAATAGGAGATATTAGTCCATACACACCCCATAAACACTCCTATACACTAGAATAGGAGATATTAGTCCATACACACCTCAATAAACACTCTTATACACTAGAATAGGAGATATTAGTCCATAAACACCTCAATAAACACTCCTATACACTAGAATAGGAGATATTAGTCCATAAACCCCTCAATAAACACTCCTATACACTAGAATAGGAGATATTAGTCCATACACACCTCAATAAACACTCCTATACACTAGAATAGGAGATATTAGTCCATAAACACCTCAATAAACACTCTTATACAATCCTATAGATTACTTTTATGACCATGACATTCAAAATCACATATGGATTTTCTTACCATGGCGATTACTGCGGCTCCAGCACCGGCCAGTGCACACACAAACAGGTGAAAGGTCATGTCCAACTGTTGAAACAGAAGGCATTGAAGTTATTGAAAGACATTTTAATTAATTTTAAATGATTAAATGTGTAATTAATGCAGTGACAGTTCAATCTTCACCTCACCTCTTTCGATTCACACATTTTGAAGAATTTCTCTGATCCTGCACACACTGTCTTCTCCTCTCCAATGGTCACAACACCTGGGACCCACAGCAGGTACGGTCACTTCACTATATACATATTCACCTTAGAGTAGCTGAAGTTTAAAAAAAAGAAGTGTCCACAAATTTGTGGACGCACTGTGTATGTGTTTATGGTTTGTGAGTGGATGTTTGGAAGGCCTGAGTCCTGACATTATCAGGAGTTCACGTTAATATTTTTAGATGCTGCTCACCGAACTGGCGCGGGTCCAGGCACAGGCTAGCTCCCTCCAGCACTGTGGTGTTCTGGCAGATGGTCCATATGTTGAAATACATGAAGACGGGCAAAGCGGTGAAGGCTGTCACTCCGAGCCAGGCCAGCATGAAGATGTACGTCAGCATGATGAACTGGAGGACAGAGAGATTAGCACAAGCATTAGCATAGCAGCTGACTAGCTATCTGTCTGTCTTTCTATCTATCTGTCTGTCTGTTTATCTATCTATATATCTGTCTGTCTTTCTGTCTGTCTATCTATCTATCTATCTATCTATCTATCTATCTGTCTTTCTGTCTATCTATCTATCTATCTATCTATCTATCTATCTGTCTTTCTGTCTATCTATCTATCTGTCTGTCTGTCTGTCTGTCTGTCTATCTATCTTTCTATATGTCTGTCTGTCTGTCTGTCTATCTATCTATCTATCTATCTATCTATCTATCTATCTATCTATCTATCTATCTGTCTTTCTGTCTATCTTTCTGTCTATCTGTCTATCTATCTATCTATCTATCTATCTATCTATCTATCTATCTATCTATCTATCTGTCTGTCTGTCTGTCTGTCTGTCTGTCTATCTATCTATCTATCTGTCTTTCTGTCTATCTTTCTGTCTATCTGTCTATCTATCTATCTATCTATCTATCTATCTATCTACCTACCTACCTACCTACCTATCTATCTATCTATCTATCTATCTATCTGTCTGTCTGTCTGTCTGTCTATTTATCTGATCTATCCGATCTAAAACATCAGTTGTATTTTCTGAAATTTGACGTCAGCGTCTCGTACCCATGCACTGACGCAGCGGCCACAGGTGGTGATTTTGAAGTCTCCATACAGGTCCTTAATGGCGCCACTGGTGAAGAAACCCTCCACCATCAGCAGGATCCCGTATACAAAGAAAGCTGAGGCGATTCCGTAAATCACGTATTTAATGATGTCAATCCTGCAGAAACAGCACAGAACCCACAGGTAGAAGTTTAGACCTACCATAAAGACCAAAAGTACGGAAACAATTAGTATAACAATAAAGTTCTGTGGAAATTCAGAGTATCATGATTGATCTCTGAGCCCAGACTGAGTCAATCAGGCGAGACGTGAGTGTTATCTGACATTCTTTAGTTTACAAGGGAGGATAACAGGCTAGTGCAGCTAATACTGAACTTAGACTGTCACTAATCTTATCTCCATAAGCAAAATTAGTCAGCATGTCTCAGAGCTCCTCCAGATCTTCATTAGCTGGTAGATGGATGAGGTTTAGGTGACGGTGGGACTTCCTTTAGTCTATAAACCCAAACAGAACCTTCTTAAACAAAGTCTAATCCTGCTGATTTACTAAATATATTTATAATAAACGTCTTTGTGCACATTTTTGACCGCAACCTTACAACAGCAACTCTCTGTGGGCGGAGCCTGGAGAGGCCCATAGTGTAGGCAGTGCCCTCTAGCCCAGTCCACAGAGACAGAACTGAGGGTAGACACAAACTGTGGGTGCTATTAGTTTGTCCAGAAGGGGACGCTCACATGGTAAAGACGTCCAGGGAGTCTCCAGGTGCTCTGATCACCTCAAAGTAGTTCTGCAGGATGGTGACTGTGCCGGACAGAGCTTCATGACCACAACCACAGAAAAGCGCCACACCCGCATACAGCAGTATGGTGGCGATCAGGGACGGGTAGGGGATTCCCCTCAAACACTTCAGACAACACTCCATACATCCTGGAGAGAGAGAGACAGAGAGAGAGAGGGAGAGAGAGAGAGACACAGAGAGAGAGAGAGAGAGAGAGAGAGAGAGAGAGAGAGAGAGAGGGAGAGAGAGAGAGACTCTTGAGTAAACATAACAGGCAACCCCATTCACAGGGCAGTCTGATTATAATGTACAGGTATATACATTCATAGACAGAGAGATAAACACACAGACAGACAGATAGACAGACAGATAGACAGATAGACAGATGAATAGATATATAGACAGACAGATAGACAGAAAAACAGACAGATAGACAGACTGACGGACAACAAATAGCTAGAGAGACAGACAGAAAAACAGACAGACAGATAGACAGAAAAATAGACAGACAGACAGATAGACAGACAGACAGATAGATAGATAGACAGACAGATACACAGACAGACAGACAGACAGATAGATAGACAGACAGACAGAAAAACAGACAGATAGACAGACAGACGGACAACAAATAGCTAGATAGACAGACAGTTAGACAGTTGGACAGACAGTTAGACAGACAGACAGAAAAACAGATGCAGCTCAATATGAGTATGTGATGATAAAGGGATGTATGTCTTAACGAGCTGCAGTGTAATTAGATGAAGTGCTGTATGTGACACAGCGCCGTGTGAGTGAGCAGATTCGTCAGCATGAAGATCCAGATTGTGTGCATATTCTGGTCCCGCAGAGCCGCCCACTGCAGTTCCTATGACAACAGGATGACGGTCAGCGGTCAGTTAGCAGGTTTAGAGCATCATTATTAGCCGCTACGCCGCTACACAGTCAGCTATAACTCACACTCACAGCCCCATTATCCCCAGCCACCAGCAGCCGCCTGCTCACGGCCCTCAGCGCTCAGCTCCCCGGCCTCTCCTGCTCTCTCCAACTCCTCAGGTCAGTACATGAATGGACTCTAATTTGGCTGTGAATATTCAGTGCACCACGCCCCCCTCATCCCACCCCACCCAAAACACACACACACACACACACAGAGCTCAGCACTCATTTTGGAGCAATTCATGAATCATTTCCAGTTCTGATTCAGTCTGATCTGGGAGGCACTGGAGGGGAATTTAAAACGAGGCAGAGACAACTCCTCCAAACACACACACACACACACACACACACTGGTCATCCCTATCTGTGGGGGGCTTCGTTGCTGTGGAGATATTTTGTTATTCCAGTCAGGCAGAAGCTGAAGTGGAGCTGACTAGACTGCTGAGGGAAACCAACACACACACACACACACACAGATCTCTATACACACACACACACACACACACATCTCTATACACACACACACACATATCTCTATACACACACACACACACATCTCTATACACACACACACACACATATCTCTATACACACCCATCTCTATACACACACACACCTCTATACACACACCCATCTCTATACACACACCAATATATACGCAAACTTCTATACACACACACCTAAAGATACATCTCTATACACACACACACTCACACATGCACATCTATAAACACACACAGTTCTAACCACAATCATATACACAGATCAATACAAATGTTTTATACACATGTATATACACACACCTCTGTAGACACAGCAATACACACATTTCTATACACACATCCATGCACATACATCTATACACACACTTCTAAATGCATACATCTGTAAACACCTGTGTATACACACACTTCTATACACATCTGTGGCATTTCCAGAACGTTGCAGGTGTTCTCATGGTGTACAGAAAGACCCTGTCAGTCTGTTAGTCTGTCTGTCAGTCTGTTTGGGTGTCTGTCTGTCTGTCAGTCTGTCCTCAGTCTGGAGTGAACGTGATGAGCAGTGTGAGTGTAGTACACTTCTGATTTCCCTGCTGTTTTGCGCTCAGTGTTTTTTGCCAGTACGCAGCGTGCTGTCTGTGTGTGTGTATGTGTGTGTGTGTGTGTGTGTGTGTGTGTGTTACAGCTGCTTATTGAAAATGCTCTGAGCTGTAAATTGAGTAAAAAGCAGTCTGATGTTTCATTCATAATTCAGCAGCAGGCTGGCACACACACCCCGGTGAGTCCATACATTATTAACGCGTGTTACGATTGTGTTCAGTGGACGGTGATGGGACAGATGCTTTACACTGCTATATTTAGACAGGGTGGCCGCTGCCCTTTCCCTCTAAAAGCTGAATTTTGGGCCAGCTGGAGGACGGGATTTCCACGCTTACATTCATCACATCGCGCAGACCCATCTGGAACGAGGTCAATCAAACGAATCACGACAGCAGCTAATTAGCAATGCCTACATCTGCTTGAACATCAGCATGGCGGCCAGCTTTGGTTCAGTATTGTTAGCCACTGAAGGGGCGTGTCTTTGGCAGTGACCGGTGTGCTATTACGGTGAGTATAGGATATTACATAGGGGCAGAATATAGAAATATAAGAGCTCATATGGAATATATATGGAAAAACCTGCAATCTAAACTAATACACATGGAATTAATCCACATCACCATGGACTGATTTGATCGCTGTTCAATTTCAGAGGGGCTGGGAGGTCACGCCCCATTGATGCAAGATTGGGAAGTTTTGGGTTTGGTTTATTATCATCACATTATTTATTATTGAGGTAATTTCCTAAAATATTTGCAACAACATGACCATACAAAAATGTGATTAGTCAATAATAGCATCATAATATCATAGTGCAATATTGTCATAAATAGTACAATGTATAATAGCATAGTAATTATTTCGATTTCATGAAAATATGATGAATTTGTTTTATATACACAAGTTTTATCTCTATATGACTGTATTTAGGCTGCAGTCTACCAACGTTGCCCCCTCTCACCCAGTAGTAATAACAGAATTAGTACAAAATACAGTTTAATATATGACACATATTGCTATATTAGTAATAACAGTAATATAATGGCTGTATATATATATATATATATATATATATATATATAGTTACTAGTATATGCACAGTTTAATACACAGTACAATGCATAGCATGTATTTGTATAGTTGTGATAAATATATATAGGGTTGTAGTATATATAGTGGCATAAATAGTATTATGTATAATAGTATAACCATATTGATTTAGATTTCATGAAAATATGATAATATACAGTAGTTTTATTTATATATTTCTGTCTTCAGGCTGAATTCCACAAATGCCCGCCATCCCCTCCAACTTCTTACACCCAATGATGTCCGACTTCACTACAGTCACAGTTTGTCTAATTCCTCAGTGCTAAATAGACATTTTTATGACTCTGGGACAACCAGTGAACATCGAGTATCTTTGGCAAAGCAACAAAAACACTTTCCTACATCATGCCATGTTTATATGTCTGTAAGTCGAACTGGGATATTAAGAGTGGTTTCGTCAAGGCCGGCGCCTCCAGAAACAAAGGATCGCTCCGTTTTCTTTGTTTTATGAAAGTAAAAGTGTAAATAGACAGACTGCATCTGATCCCAAATCACTGCTCAGGCACTCCTGGACCATCAGGCTGAAGAAAAGCGAATGCAAATGAGGGCCCTGTCCCAAACAATATAAACAAAAGCGGCATCGAGGAGACGCTCCAAACCCAGTGACCCCCACCCCAACCCACCCCTCCATCTGTCTGTCTGACAGCTTTCACCTCGCCCATCCCCCAATTAATCTGCCCCAGGCACCCTGCGGCCTATACACCACTCTCTGTACATTCTGTCCAATTATTTCTGACTCGTAGATTCAGTGAAAAGAAAGGAGAAACTGTGTGAAAGTGCAGATTCTAAACTTTCACTTCATCCCACATCAGGGTCTGTGTGTAGAGTTATCATGTGAATTTAATTATAACTGATCAATTTTCCAATAAAAAAACAAACAGATGCTGTTTATTCGCATCAAAACAAGAAAAAAACGGAAGACTGAAATGTAGAATTCAAATCTAAATAAATGCAACATAAGCAAAAGCAAATGTTTGTGCAAAAGTTTAGACACGCCTGGTATACCTCATATAGTATACTGATGTAAGATACGTTGAAAATGTGCAGGCTGTAATAGGTCTGCACTTAAAGGGTTAATCCCTGAACAGCGGGGTCACTGTGACCTAGTGGTCCCAGACAGCTTTCTCACAACGCACCCTGAGAGTGGTCAAGACAAAAGGGCTCAGAACAAGCGCTTAAACTAATCCTAACTTACTACTGTGGCCAGAGAGAGAGAGAGAGAGACAGATGGAGGGTGAAAGGAGAGAGAGGAAATCTTTGATTATCTCAGACTGAACAGTTTCCTCCCAACCATCTTGATTTTACACTGGAGCTCACTATATGGACAAAAGTATTGGGACACCACCACTTTCCACCTACAGGAGCTTTTCTGACACCCATTCTAAACCCATAGGCTGTATTAATATAGAGCTGGTCCCCCTTTGCTCTCAGCTCTACCAGCAGCAGCAGCAGGTCTGGAGCTCTGCTGCAGTTACTGAGTCAGTTGGAGGCTTTTCTGCACTCTGCTCTGAGCTCAGCACCCGGCCCTGACCCCGCTCTGTAACTTTACGTGGTCTGACAGACACTCTGTGGCTGAGCTGCTCTCTGTGAGCTGTTCCTCCTAAACTCTTCCACTGTTCAATAATAACACCACTCACAGCTGATGGAGGAAGATCTAGGAGGGAGGAGATTTCACCAGCTGACTTGTTGTTGTTGGTGCAGCGGTGTCTCCTATTACATACAGAACCACGCTGGAGTTCAGTGAGCTCTTCAGAACCTCCCGTTCTTTCACTGATGTGTGGAAGAAAGACAGACTGCAGGACTAGAGGCTTGATTTTATACACCTGTGGCAATGGGACGGAATCAAACACCTGAATTCAATGATTGAGAGCTGTGTCCCAATACTTTTGTCCATTTAGTGTTTGCGGCTAATGTAGCTAGCTCATATTAGTATTAGCATGGTACTAACTGCAGGCTTAAATCATCACATGTTCAGTAATCCATTATAGACTTGAGAGTGTGGGTTCTGGCACTGCAGGACTCACTGTTATCTAGAACATGGACTGAGGTATGATGAAAACAGGAGCAGAAAGAATTGAATGAAAAGCTTTTTTCCAGACAGCTGCTTTAAATGTCCCATTTTAATTTCCTGCACTGCAAGATTTCCTGAATTCCCAGGTTGACTCAAACCAAATCTGGCATCCAGCTTAAACCGAACAGGTTTGAATGAAAACCCCTCCTGTGTCCAAGGCTGTCCCGGCCCTGATTCTGACCCTCAAACAGGTATCCCATCTCTGCAACACTACTGACTCTTTTAGCTTAGGCCTGTAGGACTTTAACCAGTTGCACCAAATAAATCAAATGAAGTGATGTGGGGAGAAGGGTCCATTGTGCTCTCTTGGGCTCCGGCTGCTGATGGCTGAGATTCATACAGCGCTCCTTAGGTCTTAGTGACAGCGCCTTAGCCCACTGGACCACTCTGAACCCATGGAAGGCATTTGCTTAAACCAGAATTATGTAAAAATAGGCATTTCTTGCTCCTGGGCTCCCCCTACAGTCAAGAACTGGAATTCGGGATTGAGCCACCCCTTAAGGACACGTTTTACACATTACGCATTTCTGGACAAGCTGAGAGATACAGAAGCTTGACTGAGAGGTAGAGCAGCATGTGGGCTGAGGCGGTAGAGTAATACTAGAGTATTTGACACTAATATGACTCTATGGGTTCTGCAGCGTTACACAGCAGTTCTGGAGAGCGCCGTCCTGCTCGCTTCACCAGAGCTCCATAGTGCAGTTAGCAGAGCTCCGAGCCCGGAGTAGCACCGATAGAGACACTGTTCTCCCTGATACAGTCAAGCTGCTTTAAGGCATTCGGGGGACTGGATTAATGGATCCCGAGGTAGTTCCTTCACTATTCAGCACAGAGTCTGATCCTGAAATGACTGAAAGGTCTATGTTGGAGAACTGAAACACACTAAAATGGCTGACACACTCTCCCTCTTTCTATAGGGGGCGAATCTGCTTCACTGCTTCACCCTCGCGCTTCCCTTTAACACTCAGAGTGCTGGTGTGGGTCGACTAGGGCCCCCCCCCACCGGCCCTCCCAGTGCAGAACTAGCCCAGGGCCACAGGATGCTTCAGTGCGGCCCCGCCCTGCGTCTCCTCACATCCTAGCCTAATAGACCCTTTGCGGTTGCCATGGTGATGGAGGCGCGGGGCTGGCGCATCTGAGCGCGCTCAGTGACCCACTTACAGCGCCGTGTGTCAACAAATTCAGCGGCAAACGTGCTGAATGTGTGGGGGGGCAGCTTTTACAGGGATTAGAGCTCAGGGGCGAAACGCAGCTCAGCTCGGCGCGGGTCGGGTCGGAAAACTCTAGAAACACCCCCACCCACACTCCTCCAAGCCCCCTGCGAGAATACCCTCAACGTCCAGCTCCCTGCCCCGGTCCATGCTGTTCTGACCCACCCGGATCAGAGCGGAAAATATTACAGGGAAGAGAACGCAGGAGTGAAACAGCAGATATTTAGGAGCTGATCCTGCTTCTGGTGGAGTAACTGTCTCTACTGTCCAGAGAAGAAGACTTTCTACTAGATCTTAAAGAAACATTGCTGTAAGGATTTGATTGCATCCAGAAACAAGAGTGTTAGTGAGCTTAGGATGTTGAATGATGAGAGATCACCACTCCACCTCATCATCCCCAACTCCTCTCCAAAAGTACTGGATGGAGCTCCTCCACCATCATTCCAGAGAACACAGCTCTTCCACTGCTCCACAGCTCCTCAATGCTGGGGGGCTTTATACCCCTCTAGCTTCATGTTAAGATGAGACATAGACAATGTTTTAAAGAAATAGAGCTTTTAATAAAAAGTTCCTAAATACAGAATCTTCATCTACTCCAAATGACAATCCTCTTTATGTGCAGTACATACAATCATTCAATTTATGTATAGCAAACATTTGCTTGAAATATTGTCCATTAAGCAAATCCTCACAGCAATGTTTCTCCAGAATCTAGTAGAAAGTCTTCTTCTCTGGACAGTAGAGACAGTTCCTCCAACAGAAGCAGGATCAGCTTTTTTAATCCCCTTGATTTCAGAAGAAACTGTGAATAAGCAGGTGTCCCAATACTTTTGTCCACATGTGTATGAATCACCACATCCTGACTATGTCCTGTTTTTGTGGAAAATAAGTGTGTGTGTGTGTGTGTTTGTGTGTGTGTGTTAGAGGCAGTCTAAAGCCTTCCAGATGTGTATAGGATTACAGTGGTATATTAACATCTTCAGCACCTGTTCAAGTTCACGGCCATTAGGCCAGCTGAAACAAAAGCCAGAACAATGCGGCCTTCACCTCGCTCCCTAATAACAGCCCTGACCCAGCTCTGAGAGACGACTGGTGGAACTGCATGTGCTCCTTTGCTGAGGTTAGGGGGGTTTGGGAGGCATAACAATGGGAGAGGTGTTTTGGGTGGAAAACAGAAGGAAGGAAAACAGTAAATCTCACATGTGCAAGTGCTGTCTCCTCCTGTGAGAGCAGGCCATGACAGAGGAACCCGGGGATAAAGCTTCCCGGGCCAGAGCCGGTATTTTTTATTTTCACTGCTGGCGTTTACACAACCATTTCCCAACTTTAATTAAACAGACTGATTCTGTTACCTCCAAAACTGACATATGTAAATGAGATCCGTTCTGATTGGCAGTTCGGTATTGTGGCTCTTTCCAAAAGCAATCTCCTTCAGTGTGACTGCATGGAGCTAAGCTATGCAAGGGCGTGTGCTTTTACATTCTTTCCTTTAGAATAAAATATATAAACACAAACAGTGTCAGAAGTAAATAAACTGAAATATACATTTTAGTATATTATTTATGTGTAAAATTGCATAAACTCAATGAATCACTTCTTAAGTGCAGCTTCTTTTATGAGTTTCTAAGGTGATTTGATGGTTGTTTTGAAGGCATGGCTACAAGGTAATATATATATATGTATCATTATTATTATTATTATTATTATTATTATTATTACTATTGTTATTATTGTTTACTCTAAACCTGGTCTCCATATTTCAGCTGCTTAAATGAAAATGATCAAACTGTGTGCCCTGTATTGCTACTGGTTATGGATCATATATATGGATATAAGTTGACAGTTATGGGTATTTATTTGGGAATATGGGTAATATAAGGTTTCCCTTATATAGTAATATAAATTTTAAATCTGTTCAGACACAGAACAGAATTAGAATTAGAATACATGTTTGTTCATTATATATATATATATATATATATATATATATATATATATATATATATATATATATATATATACATACATATTCGTATGAGGAATTTGGCTCAACCAGAATAGAGTATGATTCAGAATCATTTATGTTGCCATTGTACATTTATAACTATTTGGAATTTGGTTTGGCCAAAAACAGAATCAAAATAAAAACATTAATCAGTTTATTTGCCATGAGCATTAATAAGCACTAGAAATTTGACCAAGCAGAACAGAAAAGCACAGAATCAACAGAATCAGAATCAAGAGCCTATTCGTTAGAAGCACCTGTCTGCAAGCTGGACCGCTGGGTACAGTTAGCCAGTCAATCTGGGCAAACAGAGGTCCAGCTGGCAGACATAAGCTGTGTGTAACCTCGCGGCCGGTCGATAGCACCACTCTTCCACCACAGATTAGAGGAATTTGCAGACAAGCTCATAAATAAGAGAGAGAGGAGGTGCAGCGGTCAAGCTCTAATGGTCTAATGCTCTCTAACACAATAACCACGAGTGCTAATGAAATGACCGTGGTCCCATGAGGCTTTTCTCCTCCCTTCCATCTCCGCCACTCTGCTCACCCTCGGCCTGCTCAGCCCCCGGCACTTGGAGCTGTCCACGAGGGTTAAAGACTCTCGCTAATTCACACTGTACATCATTTAGCAGCCATTGCATTTTTATGGGCTGGGTCAGTAGACCAACCACAACACCTGTTCTGGCTTTTATGGGTGCTTCCCTCTCACTGCAGGAGGAGGTTATAAAATACAGCCGGGTTATAGAGACATGAGCCGGTACTAAACCCACTGCAACACATCTGACCTGTATTAATGACCTATAGCTCTACTGCAGCCATTCACTTACTGACTGACCCTGATTTACAGGGGAAGGAAAAGCCCTTAACCTTTAATGGAAATCAATGAGAAATGATTTTAGTAAGAGGAGCATTTCTATTGGTCCATTCATCATGAAATTTGGACACAACATAAAAAAAACAAGTACATACAGTATATTTATACTGGAGGAGCATTGCTGTGAGGATGTGATTTGTGCATTTAGCGACAATAGCGTTAAAGAGGTCAGGATGTTGGATGACGATGATCACCACCCCACCTCATCATCTCCAACTCCCCAACACATCCCATCTAAAAGTACTGGATGGAGCTCCACCACCATCACTCCAGAGAACACAGTTCTTCCACTGCTCCACAGCTCCTCAATGCTGGGGGGCTTTATACCCCTCTAGCCCACGCCTGGCATTATTAGGCAGCATGGAGCCAATAGGGTCATGATGTTGATCTGCTCCAGAGAGTCCTATTGTATTGGCAGTACTTCTTCTCTACAGGGACTAGACAAGCTGTGTGTGCATTTGTACATCTGTGTCAGAAATGGATGCAGCTTACAGTAGCTAAATGCATTCATTAGAAGGGGTGTCCACAAACATTTGACAATATATGACGAATTCCATTGTTTGACCATGTCTTAATGAATGGACTTTTTAGCATTTAGCATATTTTTTCCAGCCAATTTTATATATCTTATGATCTTTTTCATTAGTGAGAATTTATATTTGTGTACTATTTGTATTGTGTGTTGTTCATTTATGCTGACACCAATTTCACCAGGTCAAAGGAATAGCTGCAAGATATCAGATAGCAGCTAATGGGGATCCAAATAAACAATAAATTCCTCATACATGTGAGTGTACTTCAGACAGTGACTCCTAACACCTGCACGGATCATAAAAATGACAGATTTAGAGCCAGTAAACAACAACAACCAGCGTAGAGTAACCGATTAACCTGCACAGCAACAAGCACCTGATTGGATGGCAGCACATTGTAACATCATCACAATACATTTTATTTTAGGCTTTTTTAAGCTTTATTTTTTAGTGGGTGAATTTCTAATCAAAATATTTTACGTGTATGTACAGTCTATAACTAATTATGAACTACGCAGGTTCAACTATTTTCTTTTTTAATACTGTACTGGAATCTTTACACCCCTGAAAGTGTCTTCAGGAATAATGATGTCATCTCTTTGCCCCATCGTCCAGCTCCTACTCCAAACCCTTCGTTATACGAGGCTGCTTAAGAAACGGGTGAGTGCTCTGAACTGCATGCGCTCGGTAATGTTATAAATGACTCATAAAGAGAAGGCAGAGCCCCTGCTGTGTTGATGTGGTGCTCGCAGTGTTGGGTTCCTTCACAGAGTCAGAAAGCTGTTTTCCCCTCGGGCTCAACAGCTGGCCTTCTACTGTCACACTACAGCGTACGAGTGAAGCCTCTCTCCAGATTTAAGGGCCAACAAAGCAGAGCTACGTACTGCATTCACACTCAGAATTCGCTTCCGTTCTGCAGGATCATACCATTACTGTTCAGGTTGTGGGTTGTTCACACATCCAGCCCATTGACAGTATTTTACAGGGATGCACGCGTTCAGGCAATGACTCAGTATGTGCAGAACAGTAGAGCAGTGTTGTACTCGTGAGGACAAGCAGAGGTGTCCAGCAGTGCAGTGCAGTGCAGCCAAGCATGCATGCAGGTGCTGAATTGACCGCTGCTGCTAATAAAGAGTTGCACACCAGAACCAGAACCAACACCAGCTGGTTTTCCATCCAGCCTTTGAGCAAAAAAATCTGAATGCAAAAAAAGCCCAAAATTTAAAAACGCCCAAATATCGCAAAAGGATTTAAAAAAGTTTGAATATAGTCAAAGCCAAAATGTGACGATGATGTATCAAGCCATAAGTCACATGATCCTCCTATCAGTTGGCACGGGTGGCTGGAGATTAGAGAAACGACTGACCCTACAACTGGTCCAATCACAACCCACAGCTGCAGAGATGATTCGGTCAGGGAGACCGAGCTAAGTCTCTCCACCCTACCTAATCAGGGTCGCCTACGCCATCTAAAGTTTCAGTGCATATCTGTAGTGGAAGGAATCACGACTCATTTAGCATTTTTGGTGCCGAAATATCGTCCATCCTCATCTCTGAGACGTTTCAATTGAAACCCGGCTACTGTTCAGTTCCTCTGAGCACCACAGAGCACTACTCAGCACTCCGCTAATACTGAACCCATGAAGACCCCAGCTGGAGGAGTGGCTGGAAGTACACTGTGAAAGGCGGTCATTGTGAGACTAACGGCCTGCTATCTCAACAGTACTGACCCAACCCTCCAACAGTGCAAAACAGTGGAAAACAGGGGGTGTTTCAGGCGATGAAGCCTGTTTACACCTACGTTTCCTATCTGGATCTATTTGGACCGGATTCTGTTCACACTAGTCATTAA